>NC_057813.1:189682488-189892248 GCF_018294505.1 Triticum aestivum | reverse complement strand
GGAGGAGAGAGAGGGGCGTGGGGGCGACGTGTCACGCTCGGATTGGTCGAGGGGCGGCGGCGGCGGACGTGTCCGGCGCCGGGCGGACGTGTCCGGCGCGCGGAGGAAGAAGGGGCTAGGGTTAGGGGGGAATTTCATCCGCGAATTTCGGGGGAGAGGGCATATTTATAGGTAGAGGGAGCTAGGAGAGTCCAAATGAAGCACGGTTTTGGCCCACATGATCGTGATCGAATGACCGAGAGCATAGAGGGGAGTTAGATGGGTTTTGGGCCAGTTTGGAGGGGGTGTTGGGCTGCAAAGAGAGAGGGGCTTTACGGTTACCCGGTTAACCGTTGGAGTACCAAACGACCTCCAAATGGCACGAAACTTGACAGGTGGTCTACCGGTGCTATACATAGGCCGCTTGGCAAGACTCGGTCCATTCCGAGAACGTTTAACACCCACTCACAATGAGAGACGAAAAGGGGAACGCCAGAGGGCATAGGAGTGCCGGATCGCAAACGGACAACGGGGAAAAAGCTCGGATGCATGAGACAAACACGTATGCAAAATGAAATGCACATGATGACATGAAAAAATGCACCATGCAAGCAAATGACATGGTAACGACGGCGAATAACTGGCAGACACCTGGCGCCTCAGATCCGGGGCGTTACAGCAACATATAAACGCCGTAGCAAAACAAGTCCAGAACTGAAACCACTTCAGAAGAGTTCAAGAAACAATATCCTGGGAACCCATAATGCTGGCAAGATGCTTAGCAAGCTTATTAACTTTCTCTTGTTTGGCGCTTAAATCCTCCAGCGCTTGTTGTTGCACAAGAAAGTACGCATCTGAATTCTGTAGGGACTTCCTCAGTCCTTCGGCTTCTTGCCGCGGCATAGCTGACTGATACCTTTCAGCTTGTAGCCGAGACTAAAGAAGCCGAAGTGATTCAGGCAGCGAGTTTGAAGAGCTTGTGCCAGCGGTACTGGCCAGTAATTTGAACACTACATCAACGCAGGACTGTGGGGTTTTCTCACTGTCTACAAGATCGTTTTTATCACCTTTCTTGGAGACCAACAGGGTTGTCTCACTATCTTGAACCTTATCTGCATTGCTTTCTCTACCATTGCATAGTGGGGTGCTCTTCTCCAATATTCTGTTTGCATACTACAAGAGAAACAAGCAGACACATCACAGGTTTAGCTTGTAGTATACCAAACTCATTTTGGTAAACCGGTTCAGTAGTAAGGTGGACAGGATAACAGCAAGAAACAAACATACATCTATGTACTATGGTCACTGTATTGTCCATATCATTCTAGTTTATGTTCCCTAATCAAGATAGAGACACAATTCAACTCATATATTTTTAAGACACAACAACATAGACAGAATATAAGTGTGAGAAACAACATAACATTGGCAGCACTTGTAATGTGCATCACATGAGAACATAATTGTTTATACAACTTAAACTGAAATCAACATAGAGCAAGAAGTTAGAACAACAATCCAGTTAAAGAAATAGGTTTAAAACATACCTGTTGCGCCATTGGAGTTTCAATTGGATCCTTCAAATTCGAAAGTAGTTGGTATGAGTAAATACAGTGATGCAACAGCAAAGGAGTATGGACCATAGCTACGGAATCTGACTTGAGAACAGTTGCTCTTCTGCTTTAAACGTGGAGTTTACTTGTGGTGGTCTTCGTGCTTTGGGCACTGCAGTAGCTTTACAAACTTCTCGTGTGGGGGTACTCTATGGTGGACATGGTGCTTTGTCAACTATAAGTGGGTTACTATCCGCTGGGGTTGCGGTTAGATGGGTTGTAGCTGGTTCTGTGCCCAACAGTGTAAGTGTGCAATCTGGAAGAGTCTCGATTATGTGTGGTGGGGCTAGTTTGTGGGCCAGTACAACCATGGTTCTATCTGCATCGACGGGTAGCACTATCTTTTGGAAGAATGGGTTTTTGCTCCCTTAGATACTGCCATCACCCCCTCCAATTCAAATGGCTGATAAACAAGAAAAGAAATTGAACGTACAGACATTGTATGATAGACAGATGTGGTAATTCACATATATGTTGTCTAACCAAACAGGACAGCATGACACAATTTCACATATATGATGCCTAACTAAATAGGATAGCATGACACAGTTTCAGATATATGATGGATAACTTAATAGGATATAATGGCATAATTCAACATATGATGAGTACCTAAACAGGATGACATGACAAAACTATATGATGTCTTTCTAAAATAGGTTGGGATGAAATAATTCACATACATGTTGTCTAAGTATACAGGATGGCATGATATAATTGACATAATTGATTCATATACTAAGCAGTTGGCACTCGCATGTATGATCTCTAAACTAAGTAGATAGAATTCAATATTGTGCATATGATGTCTAAACTAAGAAATGCAAGACACCATATGCATCATATGAGAAATATAAATATTGCAACTTAGAGCATACACCTCAGGTGGGATATAGGGCTGGTCATCTGTCTCTGAATCCTCCTCTGAGGAGCTCCCTGTAACCATCGAGATATATGCTTCAACAAGTACCATTGCCTACTCTAAAGACCTTGTTTTCACTCTAGATTTTTCCATAACTGGCTCAAATGGCTGATACACATGAAGAGTAGTTCAATATACACAGATTGTCGACAAATGGAATACGTAATGAAAAAAATGGCATGAGATAATTCACATATATGATGACTGGCTCCATGGCGGTGCATAATTCACATATATGATAACTGGCTGAAAAACATGGCATTGCATAATTCACATATATGATATAGAAAGCAAACAGGCGGCATTCACACAAAGCATGTCTAATCTAAGCAGATGGCATGGCAATGCAAGACACCATATGCATGATATGAGCAATATAACCCAGCCAAGTTAGAGCATGCACCTCGGAGGGGGGGAATACAACTGGTCATCTGTCTCTGAATCCTCCTCTGAGGAGCTATCTGTAACCACCAAGAAATCTGCATCGACAGGTAGCACTGTCTGCTCAGAAGACCTTGTTTTCACTCCAGATTTTCCCGTGACCGACTCAAATGGCTGATGCACAGGAAGAGTAGATCAATGTATAAACATTGTTGACAAATGGAATACATTATGGAAAAAAATATGGCACGACACAATTCACATATACGATGACTGGCTAAACAGGATGGCATTGCATGATTCACGTATATGATGCCTGGCTAAAGAAGATGGCATTGCATAATTCCCATATACTCCCTCCGTTCCTAAATATTTGTCTTTTTAGAGATTTCAAATGGACTACCACATACAGATGTATATAGAGTGTAGATTCACTCATTTTGTTCCGTATGTAGTCACTTGTTGAAATCTCTAAAAAGACAAATATTTAGGAATGGTGGGAGTATGATATAGAAACCAAACAGGTGGCATTCACATAAAGCAAATCTAAACTAAGCTAATGGCATATAAGATGTATAATGTAAGCAATGCAAGGCGCCATATGCATGATATGACCAACATCAGCATGCCAGGTTAGACCAAACACCTCAGGTGGTAAACAGGCATGCTCGGCTCCTTCTGAATCTCCATCTGAACAGTTATCTTCCTCTGGAATACAATCTGGAAATGCAGGAGAGGGGGGGGGGGGCACTTCGCACACCATGGAGCAGCGTCTGCATGACATTATATTCGCACGCAATGGTCTTCTCTTTTTCTCTACATGTTCAGTACGATTGTGTACAATATCTGACATGCATAATAAAAAAAATAGTTGGATTTTGTAAGGCCTAAGGGATGCATGCAAAAATCAAGACTGATGGTAGCAAACGAGTGGATGCATCCAAAACTAATGATAGCAGGTAGATTATAGCTTCAGTTTAAAAACATAGACAATGGATCATCTATTGTTTGTTTCCCACCCAACATGAACCACATAGAAGACCCCAGATGAACCAGATAGTAGACATATACTATTTGTTGCTGGCTCAAAATGAGACCCATGGGCAATTCAAAACTCAAGATTGAACGATAAAGTAGCAGGTAATAATAACCGATGTATAACGTAAGCAAATACGAAAGACTGCGACCTCTCTTCCGGAACTGTGTAGTCCTCAGGTTCATCTGCTCAGTCGATGATGGTAATGCAGTTGGCCTGGCTGCCGACAACGAGGAAGATGATCTGAGGAGGCGAAAGAAAGTCTGCAGGGGGGATCTCTGCTGCAGTGAACGCTTCTGTCGATGGTGCACCTCAGGTGGGGTGGATGACGACACGGCAAGAGCAGGACATAACACACAGAGTTTTCTTTGACGCCAATCTGAAAATGAAGTAAATCTGTAAGGGCTCCTTAGAATTGGAGGATTCGATAAATGCAAGGAGAGTAAAAACACAGGAATAGGGTAGGAATGCACGTGCAAAACAGAGCATTTGGAAACATAGGATTTCAGTCAACCTTGGTGTTTGGCTCACATGAATTGGAAGAACAGAGGAATGGAGAAACAAAGTGATGCGACGAGTATACAACCTCTTTGGCATAGTCTTCTGGACCTCAGCATCATTGCGTTGGACGTGGAGGATGGTGATGATGCTGGTGTGACTGTCGGAGGCGGGGAAGAAGATCCGAGGCCTCTAGAAACGGCGCCGAGGGTACTGCTCCGTTGTGATGGACGGTTCCGTCATTGGAGCAGCTCCTCTAAGGTGTACGGTGACGAGGCTGAAGCATTACAAGACAGACAACTTTAATTTGAAGTGGGACCCTAACATCATCTGCAATGGATGATGTAAAATACATCACCAAAAAGTGCTAGATGTAAAACGCATCAGCCGCGCCACGGCCGCTCTGACAGATGATGTAAGTACTGTTCACTCAGAACTTAACTGAAGAAAATGAACTTCACAGTCGAAACTGAATTTTACTGTCGAAACTGATTGAACTAGTAACAGAGCATTGCAATAGATGTTTGGTGCATTCGAGCACTAGTAGCAGAGAAGGAGTGATCTAAATCAGCAGACGCTCGAGCAGGGAACACACTAGCAGAGAGCAAGTCGTGAAGTAGCATAGCGAGCGAGTGCTAAAGCAGCAACTCCTGTAGCTGCCGGAGGTCATGCAGCAGCAGCAGCAGCGCAAGCAAGAGAAAGAGCAGAGCAGCAGCATGAACGAAAGCAGGAGCAGTGCAGCAGCGCGACCGACAGCAAGAACAGAGCCACAACGCGAGCGAGAGCCGGAGCAACTGCAGCTAGTGCCATTGTCGAATTTGCCACCGAGGAAGCAACGACATGGGGGAGAGACACCATGGATGATGTGGCCGGCGATGACGCCATCGATGGAGACCCGCCATGTCTGCTCGGTGTCGAGCACCGACAGCCCCGTGAGATCGAATAAAAGATAAAATGCAGCGGTGAGTGCAGAACCTCCTTGGTGGCGCCGAGTTGGCCTCGACTTCATCGGAGGAA
The DNA here is from genome assembly GCF_018294505.1 of Triticum aestivum. Taxonomy (NCBI): domain Eukaryota; kingdom Viridiplantae; phylum Streptophyta; class Magnoliopsida; order Poales; family Poaceae; genus Triticum; species Triticum aestivum. The sequence continues at coordinate 189,886,802 of NC_057813.1, read as the reverse complement.
TTGGTGAGGGTGCTGCGGTTCCGGTGGGGCAGGTCAAGACGGTGCTGTGGGGATTGAGGTGGCGCGGTAGACGAGGCGAACGTTGGGGCAGCTCCTTGGAGGTAGAGGACGGGGCGGCTGATCCGGCGGGATGACGAGATCGACAATGGATCCTCATCCAATGCGGTGGATGAGGGACAGCAAGCTATTGCGGTGGACGACGTAGTCGGGGATGAGTCTCCGGCTGGGCGGCGGTCGGGAGGCCGACGGAGGAGCGTGGGGTTTCACCGGTTTTGGTGGCCTCGATGTACGAATGGGGGGGCGAAGGGGGAGGGGGAGCCAAGCTTAGGGACGCACTTGTCCGAAATGTAGGGTAAGTTACCAGCGTACCCCCACCGGTTTTGACACCGCGACGTGGAGCTTCATTTCCGGCTGAGGGGTAGAAGGGGGATTTCGCGTGTCTGGGCTGCGGGAGCGATTTCGGATGAGGAGGGAGTTCTCGCGCGCGTCCAAATTTCGGGATAACAAGGCAGGGCGCGGGTTGAAGAGGCGGGAGTTTCAAAGCAGGTGAGACAAAAGATACTCGAGCTTGAAAATTTCGGGATAACAAGGTGCGGATTCCTTGTTCGGGAGAACAAACTTAATGTGTAAAAAAACAATTCATACAAGACACAAGAGAGTCATGTCCCCTTTTACTATATTGCTATAGATGCCATTGAAAAAACTACAAGAAAAATGTAAAAAAATCAGGACGACAAGATTACCCTGCATAGTACCAAATCGATTCGCACTTCCCTCAACAACAACAAAAAACAAATCAATTCCCACCAAAGAAAGAGTAATGTCCCTTTCTATATGATTACAGATGCCATGATCTCGAATTTCAATTTTTGAATCCACGTTATGTTGAATTCGAATATATCGTTAGGTGACCTTGCGGTTTATAATTGATGTAGTCGTACATTTTGATCTTACATCATATATGAACATTTTACTCCACCATGTGAACATATATATTGTCGTCTACCATATGGACTAAATTTGAATCAATTTTCCTTATTTGAATACGATTGTTGTCAAGTTATACAATAATTTAAATATTATCTTGATAACAAAAGGACATGCATATAGCAGTAATCATATTTCACTATGAACTACATGTACCATATGCTCTCCAATTCAAATATCTGTATCCATTTTATGTTGAATTCAAATCATAGTACATTATTGTTCTAGGCAGCGAGATGTTCAGGATAACCTAAACCCTATTTTCATACGTATAATTTTTGGCTGAATTGGGACAAGTTTTGGTATAAGCCTCTTGCAAAACCGGAGATTCTCTCAACAAGCCTCGTGGTTCCGAGAGGGGACGTGTCACCTTTGTGTGCGAAATGATATACGCTGCCTCCCCCTGATTTTATTTACAGAGGCAACATAGAACTATATGAGTGCCCTGTTAAATTTTGGAATTATTTCGGGTTCATTTGGCCTTTTTATACATTAATTGAGTTTCTGGACTTTTAATGTGCATAATCTAAATATGAATTGCATGCACATGCTCCGGTGCACCAAAGTGGGTTGAAAAATCACATGTGTGTCCTTGGTTGAATTTCTAGGTCCCATGGAAGAAATGAGAATGAAATCAAACATCTGGGCGTCATGACTCTGCCGAGAACATCGAGAAACTTAGATTTGAAATTCATGTAAATCCAAAACTCGGCTGGAAATCATGAAACTTGGCATGGTGTCATGTCATGGCACTACCATGTTGTGGTAAAAAATTGGGCCGATTTGGAAGCTCGTGGTTCTAAGAGGGAACGTGTCACCTTTGAGTGTGAAACGATATACGTTGCCCCCCCCGCCCTTGAGTTTCTTAACAAAGGCAACATAGAACTACATTAGTGCCATGTTAAATTTTGGAATTATTCCAGGTTCATTTGTTGTTTTTTATACATTAATTGAGCTTCTGGTCATTTAATGTGCATAAGTCAAATTTGAACTACAAGCACATGCTCTCGTGCACCAAATTTGGTTGAAAAATCACATTTGTGTCCTCGGGTGAATTTCTAGGTCCCATGCAAGAAATGAGAATAAAACTAAAACATCTGGGCATCGTGGCTCGGCCGAGAACATTGAGAAACTTGGTTTTAAAATTCTTGTAAATCCAAAACATGTCTGAAAATCATGAAACTTGGCATAGATGTCATGTTATGGTACTACCATGTTGTGGTAAAAAAATGGCCGAATAGGAACAGATTTTGGTATAATCTTCTTGCGAACCGAAGCTTCTCTCAAGAAGGCTCGTGGTTCTGAGAGGGAGCGTGTCGAAACGATATAAGTTGTCCCCCTTGAGTTTATTTACAAAGGCAACATAGAACTACATGAGTGCCCTATTAAATTTTGGAATTATTCCAGCTTCGTTTGGCCTTATTTACACATTAATTGAGTTTTTGGTCATTTAATGTGCATAATTCAATTTTGAACTACAAGCACGTGCTCCCGTGCACCAAAGTTGGTTGAAAAATCACATTTGTGTCCTCGGGTGAATTTCTACTCCCATGCAAAAAATGAGAATAAGATTCAAACATCTGGGCATCGTGGCTCGGTCGAGAACATTGAGAAACTTGGTTTTAAAATCATGAAACTTGGCATGGTGTCATGTCATGGTAGTACCATGCCGTGGTAAAAAAATTGGCCGAATAGGAACAAATTTTGGTATAAGCTTCTTGCAAATCGGAGCTTCTCTCAAGAAGGCTCATGATTCTGGGAGGGAACATGTCACCTTTGTGTGCATAATTCAAATTTGAAATACAAGCACATGTTCCAGTGCACCAAAGTTGGTTGAAAAATCACATGTGTGTCCTCGGGTAAATTTCTAGGTTCCATGCAAGAAATGGGAATGAAATTCAAAATTCTGGGCATCATGGCTGGGTTGGAAACATTGAGAAACTTAGTTTTTTAATTCCTGTAAATCCAAAACATGCATGAAAATAATGAAACTTGGCTTGGTGCCATGACATGGCACCAACATGATGTGGTAAATTTGCAGTTCGATTTGCGAAGGTGCACACATTAACGATCAACAAAGTCATTTTGAAACAAGTGTTGTCACGTTACAATCGGAAACACAAGTATTATTGAAACCGTGGGCGTTCTACTTACTAGTACCATTTACGTGCCGCCACGCGTCCCCATTTTTTATTAGCTAGGAGGCGCCGTGAAGGGTAGCTATTTGAGTACGAGAGGCGTGTGATCAGACCCCTGCGCGTGCTTATCAGGAGGAGAGCCCTTTGACCTCCATTTGTTGTCCACCTCTCTCCCAATGTCTCCATTAATGGCGCCCGAGCCTCTATTTAATGGCGTGGCTATGTCTCACTCGACTGAGATTTAAGAGAGAAAAAAGAAAATCTAAAAGCACGGATCTTGATGTAAGATCCGACGGACCTATATAGCATCTACTACGACTTATAGCAAGACTAATGAATATATAAGGACGATTTTTTTTATCAAAGAAGGGCTTGCCCCTTCCAATTTTCATTACTGAAAACCACCACAATTCACAAGAAGTTTAGCACAACTCCAGCCTAACATGAAGGACTAAAAGCTACTCCCTCCATCCCATAATATAAGACGCTTTTTGACACTAGTATAGTGTCAAAAAACGTCTTACATTATGAGACGGAAGGAGTACCAGATTAAAATCGCAACATCCCAAGAGTCCAACAAAGGCCAAACATCCGCGCTAGAACCCAACATTTCAGAACCGACGACACAATCCACATCCTAAACCGATTATTAAATCAAAAGAAACCAGGAAACTGAAGGAAGCCCATCAGCAACTAGAAGAACAGCAACGCCAGGGTCACCACAGCAAGAGTTTTCTTCATTCCAGCCTCGCAACATTGATCTTCCACAGAAAGATAAGGACGATTAATTGTCTTACATAATTAGAAAGATAATTAAAAAAGCCACATGCGGCTACGCCCGAAATACACAAGGGCAAAAGAAGAAGGAAGGCAAGGATCTGGCTCGCTGATCTCTACTTTCTTGATGCGTTGCTGCAGGCCGTGGGAACTAGTCTCTGCGGCGAGCGGCGATGAGCTCTTTCGTGTCCCCAAGACGCTGCTTGAGAACATCCGCGGATTCCTCCACCAGCCTTTGGCGCTAGTTGCGGAGGATGTCATTCTCGTCCATAAGTTTCTTGATGATGACGCCGGTCGTCTTCAACAAGGCACTGGTCTCCTCCTGCTGGTCTACACTTCAAACGATCTTCTTCCTCAGCAGGTCGCGCTCGGCCCAGAGCCTCTCATTGCCCTACCTTAGTTGCCGGATAACGCCGCTAGCCTGTTCAAACGAGGCTTTCACGTCGTCCTGCAACCTCGGCAAGCCAGAGATCTGATCCATCTGGCTATGGACGATCGCATGCATGCGCCTGTAACAGTCGTCGCCTGCCTGCGAGAAATTTTCCTAGGCTGCCGCGGCGCGGCAGGACATCTCTGCTGCATTCGTGGCGCGGTGGGACATCTCTGCTGCTTCCGTGGCGCGGCCGGACCAGTCTGCTGCATCAACAACGCGGCGGGACCTCCGTGCTGCTTCAGCGGCGTGGCGGGACCTCTGTGCTGCTACTTCCGTGCGGCGGGACATGTCGGCTACTCTCGCAGTGAGGCGGGACATCTCTCGTGCTTCCCCTTCCATGCTCGCCTCTCCCTGGTGGCAATCTCTCGACCCAGAACTCACGCTGGCCATGGCAGACGCAAGGGAAGGATGATGAATGACTTGTTTGTTTTTGTGGATGAGGAGTTGAGGAGGAATGTGCAGTCATATTGGCATACTAGTATTTATAACCGAGTACTAATACGCTCCTAAGTGGGAAACCGTTTAGGTTGTGATCGGTGTGAACAGGTTTGGAATTCAATATAGCGCGGTACTAATACGCTCCTAAGTGGGAAACCGTTTAGGTTGTGATCGGTGTGAACAGGTCTGCAATTCAATATAGCGTGGAGTAATTTGGAATGTGACGAGATGCAAGCTCAAAATTTATTGACGGTTCTAGTTTCGAAGTGCGGCACTATTCCCGGATGGAGTACTTCTTTTTCTACTCCCTCCTTTCCGGTTTTATAGGGCTTATCTCAAAATTTTAGTTTTTCCATTTTATAAGGCTCAATTTGGTTGTTCCCCAACACATGTTCAGATTCCAAGGTGCATTAAATCATTGCATGCAAGTATTAAGAGAAAATTGACCAATGCATGTACATTATGCATGCATGCATTGCAATTAATGCATTGATAAACATAATTTTTTGAGAAAAACAAGAGCATTAATTAGGTGCTTTTGCAAACTACAAAAAATATTCCACCACTCACCATAAACCGGAAAGGAGGGAGTACTGCTGTGTACGTGCAATAACTGGCACCGTCGTATACAAATCTTACGGTTAATGGGGCGTTCGACAGGAATACCCGCGTGGCGAGCTCTAGGCTAGTCCTTTTTTCAGACGCATTAAACCTATCTCTCGGGACTTCTCACACGCACCATCGTGCCACCCACAAAAACTTGTACTCTGAGTTTAGTAGTACGTTATACAGGAAGAGAAGAGGTGCACGCACACACTCGTCCTCTCACACACGCGTCTGTTTTTTCTCGAAAAGGAGGATGATGACCCCCGGCCTCTGCATCTGGGAGTCACACACGCATCTGTAGCTATGACTTGTAGTGTTCTCAACCATCCGATTGGCTCTATCATGGATGTACCTATACACTAAAACATGTCTAGATACATCTATATTTTGACAAATGGAAGGCATGTATTGTGGAACGGAGGGAGTGCTTGTCATCAAAATGGATAAAAAGGGACGTATCTAGAACTAAAATACGTCTACATACATCTCCTTTTATCCATTTTGATGACAAGTAGTACTTCTTACCCAAAGGAACCTTATATCCAATAGACACAAAATATCCGTTCGACTATTGGAAATTACTGATCTGATGTCGAAGTAATTGCTGCATCGCCACCAAAACCCACCATTTCTTAAGCTAAAGTAGACCAAGGTAATCCCTATATTTGCATATTACTAAGATAAACAGAAGGCACTATTGAAACATTTAGGAAGTGAGGTTGTCAATCTGAATGTGGAGGGACACAAGCTTAGCCCCGGCTAGCAGCTTGGGCGGAACTGTCAAGAAGATCAGCTCCTGCACGTCGACAGCGTCGGTCTTGCCTTTGGGCTCCCCTGGCGGGCCGTTCGCCCACAGCTTGGCCAAGTAGTGCGGCAGCGGGGACGCCCCCGCTCTGATGCAGACGACCGACACGGTGATAGTCGCGCCGATGTCGAGCACGCCGCCGACCAAGAAAAACGCACGGCGGTCCTCCTCCACGAACAGCAAGAGTCGTGGCTCCGACAGTGGCACTTGCAGCTGGAACACCTTGCCGTACTGGATCCTGTGCATGGGCATGGGATGCGCATTGCTGATGTGGTGGTAGAGCTCCGGTGGCGGGCCTTCGTAGCCGCAGACGGGCACGGGCCATTTGCAGGGTGCGAGCGGACACACGCTCTGGTGATCGGCGAGCTTGTGGTAAGTGACGTAGAGCCCACAGCCTTCGTGCGGGCACTCCACCCTCAGCGACGAAACGACGACGTCCACCACCGTGTTCCGCACGTCGAAGCCACCACCGCGCTCGCACTTCTGGCACTACCACTGGTTCCCGGGGCGCTCGACGCGGCAGTCCACGCAGGCCAGGTGCCCTCCCTTGCACTACAGAAATCAATCGAACAACACATCAATCAAGAAACATGCACCTTCTCAATCAGCCGAATGGACAAGGTGTATTCGAACCTCATACACTGGAGGCGTCAAGGGGCGGAGGCACAAGGGGCAGTGGAGCATGGTGAGGTCCATCGAGACCTTAGTGAGCTCCCTCGTCGGTTCCTGTTCCGTCTGCATGATCTCGCCCTCCTCGTGCACAACCATCTCTCACTTGGGCCGGTTCATTACAAAGCTTTACCATCACATATTTTATACTCTGCACATAACTGTCCTCCCGCATAACAAGGAAGGCAGTAGTTTGATTTTTCTGGACAAATTTGCCCCTGCACATGAGTAAGCTGCATAAATATCGATAGTAAATGCGATGCAATGGTTGGCCGGTCCTCCTACCTTTTCGCTTGAGTTGGCTTCCCCAGGCGGTCAAGCCGCATCCGGCGCTGCACGCGTTTGCCTATAGCCATTTTTTGCTTTGGAAACTGGCATGATTAATGGGGGCAGAACTAATCGAGCGGGGGCATAGATGGAAACCAACACGGATGCGGAGACTAATCTGAGAAAAACAAGAAAAAGTTATACGCAAAGTAAAAGGAATCAGAGGGAGTACTACTTCAAGGTGCATTAAATCAACACATGCAAGTATCAAAAGGAGAGTCACGGCATGCATGCATGCGTTGTAATTAATGCATCGGTAACCCTAAATTATTGAAATATATCGAGTGCAGTGCTTTGATGTGTCGCGTCAACTCGTACATCAACGAGAAGTTTGATTATCCTCTCCCTCGTGGACTTAACTGCACCTGCCTTTGGCTGTATGACAGGTTGGCCACACACCTGTCGGGCCCACCTGTCATACACGCAAAGACAGGAGCGCCCCTCCCTCGCCCGTGAGCGTGGTGGCTGGCAATACTAGGAGAAGCTTTTGCTACACGCTCTCCCTCCCGCACGCGGTGGACATGCAGTAGTTCAATCGGTGTCAGATGGCCAGAAGCGTACTGTAGTACTCCTCCAGTGCAGTAGTACACCATCATTGTTCGACTTCCCAAAGAGGTGAAGAGCCAAGCGCAGCCCGGACGCTCGTGTGGCAGTTTCATGTGTAGAGTAGTCTAGATAGCGTGTACCGTGCCTGTAAGCTTAAAATCATTGGGGTCGGCTCCATGCTATGTGTCCGTCTCGAAGTTTTTAAAAAAAATTAAAATAGTCTTCTGGCCCTACCTGTCACCCTGGTGATTGTAGTTTGCACGCTCCTCTGGTCAAGATAGGAATATATATTTTAATTTGTTTTTTTTCGAAAAGGGTGGACACCCCGACCTCTGCATCAGAACGATGCATACGGCCACATATATTTTAATTTGTGGTGGGTAAATGTAAGAGGTTGCAGCAAATATATTGTACATTGTGGGTCTTTCAGCCAAGTTTAGAGGCAAGCATGTGGGGCCAGTGCTATGATGTGTCGCATCAACTCGTAGAACGAGGAGAAGCTTGATTTTACTACACGCCTTCTCCCTCGCCCATGCGTTCTGTTGCTCGCAAACAAGGACAGGCTTTTGCTTAGTAGTTGTAAGGGCATTCTTGTCAATATATAGTTTTGGTGATTGATGACAATGCCTTTCGGACTAATCGTGTGTATTGAGCTTTTCAGATATATCACGACTAAACACAAGACGATTTGATGCCCCTCGGAGATTATAAAAGACGGCCTTTCTCTACAGTTTGGTTCGGTGGAGTTGAGTCGTAGGAAAGCCGTACTATTAAGAGGGGGTCCGTTTTGGAAAGGTTTGGGTGGAATCTCACGTACACATTCCCTTCTGCACCGCCTTTCCTCGAGCTCCTCGTAGAGTTCCTCCGTCTCACCGTGTCTCTGCGAAATGAAGGCCTCAGTCTTGCTCTTCTCAGGCTAGCGCTAGTACTGCTCTTTTGAGCGTTACTATCGCAGGAGCCAGCGGTAGTACCGGGCTCTGGCACGGTAGTACCGTAGGCTCCCATGGTAGTACCGCTCATCCGAGCGGTAGTACCGCGAGCTCTGGTCTGGCACCACTCTCAAGCGGTGGTAGGCACGGATGTAATTTTTTACATCCACGCTCCCCGCGGTAGTACCATGCTGCGGCGCGGTAGTACCGTGGCACCAGGCCAGGATCCGTAGCAGGAGCGGAGGTAGGGGCGGATGTAATTTTTTACATCCGCACCCTTCACGGTAGTACCGCACCCTCGGTCGCGGTAGTTCCGTGTCAGATTTTTGTACGACATTTTCTCCGCAGAGGTAGTCACGGATGTAATTTTTTACATCTGTGCCTACCAGGCCTGGCCCGTGTCTGCCTTGTGGAAGTACCGCATGGTGCCGTGGTAGTACCGCTCCTGCGGATCTACCGCGCCCTGTCGGTGCTCCTTTTTTTCCTGGTCAGGTCTCTGCCGTGCTCGCGGTAGTACCGCGGTACACCACGGTAGTACCGCACGCCAGTGTGCTAGTACCGCGCCTGTGGAGCGGTAGTTCCATGGGCCGCGGGCTGAGTGGTGGGAAACGGTTGGAATTGTCCCCCCACTATAAAAGGGGTCTTCTTCTCCAAGAAGACTCACCTCTTCCAACCCTAAACTCCATTGTTGCTCCAAGCTCCATTTTCGGCCGGTCACTCTCCCTAGCCAATCAAACTTGTTGATTTTCTCGGGATTGGGTGACAAGGCCCCGATCTACACTTCCACCAAGAGATATTCGATTCCCCCCACTTATCCCTAGCGGATCTTGTTACTCTTGGGTGTTTGAGCACCCTAGACGGTTGAGGTCACCTCGAAGCCATACTCCATTGTGGTGAAGCTTCGTGGTGTTGTTGGGAGCCTCCAAGTGTTGTGGAGATTGCCCCAACCTTGTTTGTAAAGGTTTGGTCGCCACCTTCAAGGGCACCAATAGTGGAATCACGGCATCTCGCATTGTGTGAGGTCGTGAGGAGATAACTGTGGCCCTAGTGGCTTCTTGGGGAGCATTGTGCCTCCACACCGCTCTAACGGAGACGTACTTCCCTTTAAAAGGAAGGAACTTTGGTAACACATCCGCGTCTCCACCAGCTCCACTCTTGGTTATTTCGTGCCTTTACTTTTGCAAGCTTACTTGTGTTGTATCTATTGCTTGCTTGTGTGCTAGTTGTCATTGCATCACATAGGTTGTCCACATAGTTGCATATCTAGATAACCTATTTTGTTGCAAGGTTTAAATTGTTAAAGAAAAGCTTAAAATTGTTAGTTGCCTATTCACCCCCCCCCCTCTAGTCAACCATATCGATCCTTTCAATTGGTATCAGAGCCTCGTCTCTTTATTAAGGACTTTGCCGTCCGAAGAGTATGGTTGACACCAACGATGGTGCGGAGGAGCACTCCAGTGTGAATCATATCTCATATACGGCCGATGGGGGAACCTCGGTCTCTCGTGAGGAATTTAATGTGGCTTTAGACACATTGAAAACCTCCATGACGACCGAGGTTGAAAGCATGTTTACTAAATTCCTAGAAGGACTTAAACTATCCAGCTCGCCGATGAAAGTGGGTGATCCCACTAACAAGGTGACGGATGCTAACCCCGACAAGGGGGAAGCTAATAGTGAAAAGGGTCCTTCTACTAGTGGTAGAATTGGCACCGGCATCTATGCCCATGTGGAACCTCCGACTTATGGTGGTCCGATTCCCTCTACTCATTTAAATCATGCCGGTCCTCCTCCTGAGATTGTGAAAAATGAGGATTTTGATTCTTGGGTTTATCGTTTCAAACGTCATTTAAAACATGTGAATACTAATCTTTGGAGAATCATTGAAGAAGGTTTCTATCCACATGACCCAAGCAACTTCACCCCTCGAGAAGCCGTGGATAATCAATTCAATGAGAGTGCCCTCTTCATCATCCAAGATGCAATCCTTACCGAAGATCTCCCTCATCTTCGACCTCATGTCATGGCTAAAGATGCATGGCAATGTGTTGTGTCTCTCTATCGAGTAAGTGCTAGCATTCAATGCTCCAACTATGAAGTGGTGCAAGATGAAGCCGGTGAGTTTGCAATGAAAGAAGACAAAGAACCTCGTGAGCTCTTTTGAAGAGTGACCAAACTCGCGGTCTCACTCCGAGATCATGGGAGCAAGGACACGGATGACAATTGGATCAAGCGCAAGTTCCTCAAGGCCATGATGCCCTACAACAAGGCCATGTCCTCCATCATTCGTCTAAGACCGGACTTCCACTCCATGACCTTAAGTGAAGTGTTGGATGAGTTCGTTGCAATGAGCATCTTGGACAAGATCGCCAACAATGCGGTGCTCCGTTCTCAAAGGGCAAAGAAGCCCAACCTTGCCTTGAAGGCCAAGGTTAGTGTGGAAGAAGAGGAAGAAGAGGAAGATGAGGAGAGTAACCTCGAAGACACGAAATATGATTATCATGAGCACATGGCTCTTGCCTCAAGACAATTTTGGAGCAAGAAGAATACAAGACCCAACTTCAACAAGAACAACTCAAGTGGCGTCAAGGGCAAGCAACGAGTTAGAACTTGTTTCAACTGTGGCAACGTGAGTCACTTCGTTGCGGATTGTCCTTACGAGAAGCGGGAAGACAATGGTGGCAAGTTCATCCGAAAAGACAAAGCCAAGTCCTTCCCCAACAAGAACAACTTCACCAAGAAGACTCCTACTCGCGGGTTGGTGGTTCAAGAAGAATAACGTGAGGATGACGATGATGATGAATATAGTGAAGGAATGGCTATGGCAACCGTTGCCATTGCCACAACTCCCCAGGTGTCTCTCTTCGACTCACCCACGAGAACATCACCGCCAAGTGCCTCATGGCTAAAGCCACTAACAAGGTAAGCCCCAACATCAAAACCACCATTATTCCTAATCCTTCTTTGACGGTTGGCATTGATGATGGTAAGGGGTCTAATGAGCAGGTAAATGAATTTGAGTCCTTCATGAGTAAGCTCAAGGGAAAATCCAAGAAGCACTTCGTTTCTCTCTTGGAACAACTTGGTGAAGCCAATGACATGATTGAGGCTCACGAAGAAACCATCTCTAAGATGGAAGGTCATAGTCGTGACTATGCCGATGAGATATCGGATCTCTCTAATGCTCTTGAGGAAGAGCATCGGCATCGTTTGGCTCTTGAGGAGTCACACAACGATGACCATGCCAAATTAAAGAAAGATCTTGATCATGCTCTTGTTGTGTCTCGTGTGCTAACTTCCGAGAAGGCTAAACTTGGGGTTGATCATGCTAGACTCAAGGAGGAGTTTGATGTACTTGACAAGGACCATAAGGTCTTGAAAGGTGCTCATGCAAACCTCAAGGAGTCTCATTCTCAACTCCAAGTTAAGCTAACCAAGGAAAAGGCCACATTTCCTCACATGGTCTTAATTGATAATGCAAATGCTACTAACCCGTGTTGTGAGCATGTGCATCTTGTGGAGGAGAATGCCAAGTTGAAGGAACAACTCGAGAAAGGTCTTGTGTCATGCATACAAGGTGAGAAGAACCTAAATGACCTTTTGAGCAATCAAAAGGAAGTTATGGGCAAGGAGGGAGTTGGGTTCTCACCCAAGTCCAAGGACAAGAAGAAGAATGAGAAGAAGAATAACAAGACTAAACGACCTTCCCCGCTTAAGCAAACTTTTGTGAAGGAGGGCGAGGGTGCTCCTAAGGAGAAGAAGAACAATGCGAAGAGTGGTGATGCCAAAAAGGGCAAAGCCATCTCTCCCAACAAAGCCGGCGAATTTAACCCCTCTTATGTGTTGTGTCGTGCTAGTGATGGGCATGTTTATGCTAAATTTGTTGGTTCTTCTTATGAGTACATTGAATGGTCTATTTGGGTTCCTAAGACCCTTGTTACTAACATCAAAGGACCCATTACCAAATGGGTACCTAAAACCAAGCATTGATCTCTTGTAGGTGTTTGCTTCCGGTGGGGGATCATGGTTGCTCGATAGTGGAGCAACAAATCATATGACCGGGAGAAAGGACTTGGTGGTGGACGTTCAAAAGATCCCATCTATGCCCACCAATGTCGAGTGGGGTGATGCCTCACATTCTAAGGTATTGGGTCTTGGCAAGGTTGTCATTTCTCATGATCTAACGATCGAGAAAGTCATGCTTGTTGAGTCCCTTGCATTCAATTTACTTTCCGTTCGTCAACTTGCACTCATGGGCTTTGGCACCTTCTTTGATATTGATACCGTGGCCCTCTTGTGGAGCAAGACTCTTAAAGTAGCCTTTGTTGGGCATGTCGAGAATGATCTATATGTGATTAACTTTTCGGAGCAACCCACTAAGACCGCGACATGCCTAATGGCTAAAGTTGATGTGGGATGGCTTTGGCATCGCCGTTTAGCCCACGTCAATATGAGATCTTTGCAAAGTCTTCTCTAGGGGGACCATGTCCGTGGACTAACAAATGATAGTTTTGCCAAAGATCGTGCTTGCAGTGCTTGTATCGAAGGAAAGCTTCATGAGACGGCTCACCCTCCCACGACTATCATCTACTCGAAGAGACCCTTGGAGCTCCTTCACATGGACCTCTTTGGGCCTCCATCCTTTGATAGTCTTGGGGGTAGAAAGTATTGCTTGGTGATTGTGGATGATTATTCAAGATACACTTGGGTATACTTCTTCAAGAGGAAGAGTGAGACTCAACAAACCGTCATCTACTTTGAAAATGAAGCTCAACGTCAACATAATGCAAAGATCTTGACAATAAGAAGTGACAACGGCGCCGAGTTCAACAACTACACCTTGGATGAGTTTCTTAGTGATGAGGGGATCAAGCATCAATATTCTGCACCATATACCCCTCAACAAAATGGTGTTGCAGGGAGGAAGAACCGGACATTGATGGATGCGGCAAGGACCATGATGGCGAAGTTCAAGTCTCCATACAACTTTTGGGCCGAAGCCATAAACACCGCATGTCATGCATCCAATCGGCTCTATCTCCGCAAAGTCTTGAACAAGACTCCATGTGAGATACTCACCGGAAACAAGCCAAATCTCAAGTACTTCCGGGTGTTCGGGTGTAAGTGTTTCATTCTCAAGAAAGGTGTTCGTTTGTCTAAATTTGAGGCTAGAGCTTATGAGGGCATATTTGTTGGTTATGCTACAAATTCTCATGCTTACCGTGTTCTCAACAAGTCCATCGGACTCATTAAGGAGACGTGTAACGTGGAGTTTGACGAAAATAACGGCTCCCAAGTGGAGCAAAGTGGTACTTGTGATGTAGGTGATGAAATTCCTCCCCAAGCCATAAGAAGAATGGGTATTGGTCATATTCTACCCATTGAGGAACCCCTTGTGGCCGAAGGAGAAGGACAATGCTCCACTCAAGTGGAGCCTTCACCTACTCAAGACCCACACGCTTCCGAAGAACAAAGTGTAGGCCCTCGACCTCGTGAACAAGACCAAGGGCAAGATCAATCTCAAGATGGTGGTGAACCTCCAAATGATGCCCAAGGTCAAGTTCTCCCCCTCGAGCAAGTTCAAGATCATGAGCAAGCTCAAGATCAAGAACAAGCTCAAGATGGCGCTCAAGATAATCAAGTTAACCCCCCTCCTTCCACATTCGAGGAGGAATTAGAGCGTCGTGCAGCGAATATTGCTTCCAAACTCACCACCAAAGGCCATCTCATGGAGAATGTGGTTGGAAGCCTAAGAAAGGGGGTAAGCACTAGTAGACAATTAGCAAACTATTGTGAACATCACGCGTTTGTCTCTTGTGTTGAACCCAAAAAGGTCTATGTGGCGCTCGAAGACTCGGATTGGCTCAATGCCATGCATGAAGAACTCAACAACTTCGAGTACAACAAGGTGTGGAGATTGGTGCCAAGGCCATCGGGGAACCATAACGTCATTGGAACCAAGTGGATTTTCAAGAACAAGCAAGATGCTCATGGGAACATCATTCGCAACAAGGCAAGATTGGTAGCACAAGGCTACTCCCAAGTCGAGGGTGTCGACTACGGTGAAACCTTTGCTCCCGTTGCTCGCCTTGAATCCATTCGTTTGTTGATTGATTATGCTTCCCATCACAACTTTAAGTTACAACAAATGGATGTGAAAAGTGCTTTTCTTAATGGTCCTATTATTGAGTTGGTTTATGTCAAGCAACCCCCCGGGTTCGAGGATCCTTACTTCCCGGATCATGTGTATCAACTCGATAAGGCACTCTATGGCCTTAAACAAGCCCCACATGCATGGTATGACCACCTTACCGAGTTGTTACAAGATCGTGGATTTGAAGTTGGGCAAATCGATCCCACTCTTTTTACTAAGAAGGTCAAAGGGGAGTTGTTTGTGTGCCAACTATATGTTGATGACATTATCTTTGGTTCCCCTAACAACGCTTTCAATGAAGAATTTGCCGCTCTCATGACCTCTAAGTTCAAGATGTCTTCGATGGGAGAGTTGAAGTTCTTCCTTGGTTTTGATATCAAACAAAGAAGTGAAGGTACCTTCATCAACCAAGCCAAATACACTCAAGACATGCTTAAGAGAGTCAAGCTAAGTGATGTCACGCCGGCCTCTACTCCAATGCCCACCAAGTGCCAACTTGACATTGATCCCAATGGTAAAGCGGTGGATCAAAAGGTATATCGCTCTATGATTGGATCCTTGCTTTACCTTTGTGCATCTAGACCGGATATCATGTTGAGTGTGGGAATGTGTGCACGGTTTCAAGCCGCACCAAAGGAAAGCCACTTTGTGGCGGTCAAGCGAATCTTTCGATATTTGGCTCATACCCCAAACTTTGGCCTATGGTACCCAAGAGGAGCAAACTTCAAGCTTGAAGGATTTACGGATTCCGATTGGGCGGGAGACAAAGTGGATAGGAAGTCCACTTCCGGAGGGTGCCAATTACTTGGTTGCTCTTTGGTGAGTTGGTCTTCCAAGAAGCAAAGTTGTGTGTCTCTCTCATCCACTGAAGCAGAATATGTGGCGCTCGGTAGTTGTTGTGCACAAATCTTATGGATGAGGCAAACTTTAAAGGAATACGGTGTCATTTGTGACAAAGTGCCTCTTTGGTGTGACAATGAAAGTGCCATCAAGATTTCTCTCAACCCGGTCCAACATTTCAAGACGAAGCCAAGTGAACGGGGTTGATGGAGTCGTACTCGTCGTGATTCAGATCACCGATGATCCTAGTGCCGAACGGACGGCACCTCCGCGTTCAACACACGTACAGCTCGACGATGTCTCCCACGCCTTGATCCAGCAAGGAGAGAGGGAGAGGTTGAGGAAGACTCCATCCAGCAGCAGCACAACGGCGTGGTGGTGATGGAGGAGCGTGGCAATCCTGCAGGGCTTCGCCAAGCACCTAAGGGAGAGGAGGAGGTGTCACGGGAGGGAGGGAGGCGCCAAGGGCTCAGGTATGGATGCCCTCCCTCCCCTCCACTATATATAGGGGCAGGGGAGAGGGGGAGGCGCAGCCTTGCCCCTTCCTCCAAGGAAGGGGTGCGGCTAAGAGGGGGGGAGGAGTCCATCCTCCCCAAGGCACCTCGGAGGTGCCTTCCCCCTTTAGGACTCTCCCCTTTTCCTCCACTCTTGGCGCATGGGCCTCTAGGGGCTGGTGCCCTTGGCCCATGTAGGCCAAGGCGCACCCCCTACAGCCCATGTGGCCCCCCGGGGCACGTGGCCCCACCCGGTGGGCCCCCGGGACCCTTCCGGTGGTCCCGGTATAATACCGATGACCCCGAAACTTGTCCCGATGGCCGAAACAGGACTTCCTATATATAAATCTTTACCTCCGGACCATTCCGGAACTCCTCGTGACGTCCGGGATCTCATCCGGGACTCCGAACAACATTCGGTAACCACATACAAACTTCCTTTATAACCCTAGCGTCATCGAACCTTAAGTGTGTAGACCCTACGGGTTCGGGAGACATGTAGTCATGACCGAGATGTTCTCCGGTCAATAACCAACAGCGGGATCTGGATACCCATGTTGGCTCCCACATGTTCCACGATGATCTCATCGGATGAACCACGATGTCAAGGACTCAATCAATCCCGTATACAATTCCCTTTGTCTAGCGGTATGGTACTTGCCCGAGATTCGATCGTCGGTATACCGATACCTTGTTCAATCTCGTTACCGGCAAGTCTCTTTACTCGTTCCGTAACACATCATCCCGTGATCAACCCCTTGGTCACATTGTGCACATTATGATGATGTCCTACCGAGTGGGCCCAGAGATACCTCTCCGTTTACACGGAGTGACAAAATCCCAATCTCGATTCGTGCCAACCCAACAGACACTTTCAGAGATACCCGTAGTGTACCTTTATAGCCACCCAGTTACGTTGTGACGTTTGGCACACCCAAAGCACTCCTACGGTATCCGGGAGTTGCACAATCTCATGGTCTAAGGAAATGATACTTGACATTAGAAAAGCTTTAGCATACGAACTACATGATCTTGTGCTAGGCTTAGGATTGGGTCTTGTCCATCACATCATTCTCCTAATGATGTGATCCCGTTATCAACGACATCCAATGTCCATGGTCAGGAAACCGTAACCATCTATTGATTAACGAGCTAGTCAACTAGAGGCTTACTAGGGACATGGTGTTGTCTATGTATCCACACATGTATCTGAGTTTCCTATCAATACAATTCTAGCATGGATAATAAACGATTATCATGAACAAGGAAATATAATAATAATCAATTTATTATTGCCTCTAGGGCATATTTCCAACAGTCTCCCACTTGCACTAGAGTCAATAATCTAGTTCACATCGATATGTGATTAACACTCAAGGTCACATCCCCATGTGACTAACACCCAAAGAGTTCTGGGTTTGATCATGTTATGCTTGTGAGAGAGGTTATAGTCAACGGGTCTGAACCTTTCAGATCCGTGTGTGCTTTACAAATCTCTATGTCATCTCCTAGATGCAGCTACCACGTTCTATTTGGAGCTATTCCAAATAACTGTTCTACTTGGAGCTATTCTAAATTGTTGCTCCATTATACGTATCCGGTATCTCTACTCAGATCTATCCGGATAGGTGTTAAGCTTGCATCGACGTAACCCTTTACGACGAACTCTTTTACCACCTCCATAATTGAGAAAATTCCTTAGTCCACTAGTTACTAAGGATAACTTTGACCGCTGTCATGTGATCCATTCTTGGATCACTCTTGTACCCCTTGACTGACTCATGGTAAAGCACACTTCAGGTGCGGTACACAGCATAGCATACTGTAGAGCCTATGTCTTAAGCATAGGGGACGACCTTCGTTCCTTTCTCTCTATTCTGCCATGGTCGAGCTTTAAGTCTTAACTTCATACCTTACAACTCAGGCAAGAACTCCTTCTTTGACTGATCCATCTTGAACACCTTCAAGATCACGTCAAGGCATGTGCTCATTTGAAAGTACTATTAAGCGTTTTGATCTATCCTTATAGATCTTGATGCTCAATGTTCAAGTAGCTTAATCCAGGTTTTCCATTGAAAACACTTTCCAAATAACCCTATATGCTTTCCAGAAATTCTACGTCATTTCTGATCATAATATGTCAACAACATATACTCATCAGAAATTCTATAGTGCTCCCACTCACTTCTTTGGAAATACAAGTTTCTCATAAACTTTGTATAAACCCAAAATCTTTGATCATCTCATCAAAGCATACATTCCAACTCCGAGATGCTTACTCCAGTCCTCAGAAGGATTGCTGGAGCTTTGCATACTTATTAGCATATTTCAGGATAGACAAAACCTTCTGGTTGTATCACATACAACCTTTCCTCAAGAAATCGTCGAGGAAACAATGTTTTGACATCCTATCTGCAAGATTTCATAAATAATGCAGTAATTGCTAATATAATTCCAACAGACTCTTAGCATCGCTACGAGTGAGAAAGTCTCATCGTAGTCAACTCCTTGAACTTGTCGAAAAACATCTTAACGACAAGTCGAGCTTTCTCAATGGTGACACTTACCATCATTGTCTGTCTTCCTTTCAAAATCCATATGTACCTAACAGCCTTACGACCATCAAGTAGTTCTTCCAAAGTCTACACTTTGTTTTCATACATGGATCCTATCTCGGATTTTATGGCCTTGAGCCATTTATCGGAATCCGGGCCCACCATCGCTTCTCCATAGCTCGTAGGTTCATTGTTGTCTAGCAACATGACTTCCAAGACAGGATTACTGTACCACTCTGAAGTAGTACGTATCCTTGTCACCCTACGAGGTTCGGTAGTGACTTGATCCGAAACTTCATGATCACTATCATAAGCTTCCACTTCAATTGGTGTAGGTGCCACAGGAACAACTTCCTGTGCCCTGCTACACACTTGTTGAAGTGACGGTTCAATAACCTCATCAAGTCTCCACCATCCTCCCACTCAATTCTTTCGAGAGAAACTTTTCCTCGAGAAAGGACCCGATTCAAGAAACAATCCCTATTGCTTTCGGATCTGAATTAGGAGGTATACCCAACTGTTTTGGGTGTCCTATGAAGATGCATTTTATCCGCTTTGGGTTCGAGCTTATCAGCCTGAAACTTTTCCACATAAGCATCGCAGCCCCAAACTTCTAAGAAATGACAGCTTAGGTTTCTCTAAACCATAATTCATACGGTGTCGTCTCAACGAAATTATGTGGTGCCCTATTTAAAGTGAATGTGGTTGTCTCTAATGCCTAACCCATGAACGATAGTGGTAACTCGATAAGAGACATCATGGTATGCACCATATCCAATAGGGTGCAACTATGACGTTCGGACACACCATCACACTATGGTGTTCCAGGCTGTATCAGTTGTGAAACAATTTCCACAATGTCTTAATTCTGTGCCAAACTCGTGATTCAGATATTCATCTCTATGATCATATCATAGATCTTTTATCCTCTTGTCACGACGATCTTTCAACTTCACACTGAAATTACTTGAACCTTTCAATAATTCAGACTCGTGATTCATCAAGTAAATATACTCAACATCTACTCGAATCATCTGTGAAGTAAGAACATAACGATATTCACTGCATGCCTCAGCACTCATTGGACTGCACACATCAAAATGTGTTACTTCCAACAAGTTGCTATCTTGTTCCATCTTACTGAAAACGAGGCTTTTCAGTCATCTTGCCCATGTGGTATGATTTGCATGTCCCAAGTGATTCAAAATCAAGTGAGTCAAAACGGTCCATTTGCATGGAGTTTCTTCATGCATATACACCAATAGACATGGTTCGCATGTCTCAAACTTTTCAAAAACGAGTGAGCCCAAAGATCCATCAATATGGAGCTTCTTCATGCGTTTTATACCGATATGACTTACGTGGCAGTGCCACAAGTAGGTGGTACTATCATTACTATCTTTTGGCATGAACATGTGTATCACTACGATCGAGATTTAATAAACCATTCATTTTAGGTGTAAGACCATTGAAGGTATTATTCAAATAAACAGAGTAACCATTATTCTCCTTAAATGAATAACCGTATTGCGATAGACGTAATCCAATCATGTCTATGCTCAACGCAAACACCAAATAACAATTATTTAGGTTTAACACCAATCTCTTTGGTAGAGGGAGCGTGCGATGCTTGATCATATCAAGCTTGGAAAAACTTCCAACACATATCGTCAGCTCACCTTTAGCTAGTCTCCGTTTATTCCGTAGCCTTTTGTTTCGAGTTACTAACACTTAGCAACCGAACCGGTATCTAATACCCTGGTGCTACTAGGAGTACTAGCAAAGTACACATTAACACAATGTATATCCAATATACTTCTATCGACCTTGCCAGCCTTCTTATCTACCAAGTATCTAGGGTAATTCTGCTCTAGTGGTTGTTCCCCTTATTACAGAAGCACTTAGTCTCGGGTTTGGGTTTTACCTTGGGTTTCTTCACTAGAGCAGCAGCTGATTTGCCGTTTCATGAAGTATCCCTTCTTGCCCTTGCCCTTCTTGAAACTAGTGGTTTCACCAACCATCAACAATTGATGCTCCTTCTTGATTTCTACTTTCGCGGTGTCAAACATCGCGAATACCTCAAGGATCATCATATCTATCCCTGATATGTTATAGTTCATCACGAAGCTCTAACAGCTTGGTGGCAATGACTTTGGAGAACCATCACTGTCTTATCTGGAAGATCAACTCCCACTCGATTCAAATGATTGTTGTACTCAGACAATCTGAGCACAAGCTCAACAATTGAGCTTTTCTCCTTAGTTTGCAGGTTAAGAAAGTCATCGGAGGTCTTATACCTCTTGACATGGGCACGAGCCTGAAATCCCAATTTCAGCCCTCAAAACATCTCATATGTTTCGCGATGTTTCAAAAACGTCTTTGGTGCCTCAACTCTAAACCGTTTAACTGAACTATCACGTAGTTATCAAAACGTGTATGTCAGATGTTCGCAACAACCACAGACAACGTTCGAGGTTCAGCACACTGAGCGGTGCATTAAGGACATAAGCCTTCTATGAAGCAATGAGGACAATCCTCAGTTTACGGACCTAGTCCGCATAATTGCTACTATCAACTTTCAACTAATTTTTCTCTAGGAACATATCTAAACAGTAGAACTATAGCGTGAGCTACGACATAATTTGCAAAAACCTTTTGACTATGTTCAGGATAATTAAGTTCATCTTATGAACTCCCACTCAGATAGACATCCCTCTAGTCATCTAAGTGATTACATGATCCGAGTCAAACTAGGCCGTGTCCGATCATCACGTGAGACGGACTAGTCATCATCGGTGAACATCTTCATGTTGATCGTATCTTCTATACGACTCATGTTCGACCTTTCGGTCTCCGTGTTCCGAGGCCATGTCTGTACATGCTAGGCTCGTCAAGTTAACCCTAAGTGTTTCGCGTGTGTAAATCTGTCTTACACCCGTTGTATGTGAACGTTAGAATCTAACACCCGATCATCACGTGGTGCTTCGAAACACGAACTGTCGCAACGGTGCACAGTTAGGGGAGAACACTTCTTGAAATTGTTGTAAGGGATCATCTTATTTACTACCGTCGTTCTAAGCAAATAAGATGTATAAACATGATAAACATCACATGCAATCAAATAGTGACATGATATGGCCATCATCACTTTGCTCCTTTTGATCTCCATCTTCGGGGCTCCATGATCATCATCGTCACCGGCATGACACCATGATCTCCATCATCATGATCTCCATCATCGTGTCTTCATGAAGTTGCCTCGCCAACTATTACTTCTACTACTATGGCTAACGGTTAGCAATAAAGTAAAGTAATTACATGACGTTTAAGTTGACACGCAGGTCACAAATAAATAAAGACAACTCCTATGGCTCCTGCCGGTTGTCATACTCATCGACATGCAAGTCGTGATTCCTATTACAAGAACATGATCAATCTCATACATCACATATATCATTCATCACATCCTTTTGGCCATATCACATCACATAGCATACCCTGCAAAAACAAGTTAGACGTCCTCTAATTGTTGTTTGCATGTTTTACGTGGCTGCTATGGGTTTCTAGCAAGAACGTTTCTTACCTACGCATGAACCACAACGTGATATGCCAATTGCTATTTACCCTTCATAAGGACCCTTTTCATCGAATCCGATCCGACTAAAGTGGGAGAGACAGACACCCGCCAGCCACCTTATGCAACTAGTGCATGTTTGTCGGTGGAACCGGTCTCACGTAAGCGTACGTGTAAGGTTGGTCCGGGCCGCTTCATCCCACGATGCCGCCGAATCAAGATAAGACTAGTAACGGCAAGCATATTGAACAAATCAACGCCCACAACTACTTTGTGTTCTACTCGTGCAAAGAATCTACGCAATAGACCTAGCTCATGATGCCACTGTTGGGGAACGTAGCAGAAATTCAAAATTTTCCTACGCGTCACCAAGATCTATCTATGGAGAGACTAGCAACGAGGGGAAGGAGAGTGCATCTACATACCCTTGTAGATCGCTAAGAGGAAGCGTTCAAGTGAACGGGGTTGATGGAGTCATACTCGTCGTGATTCAGATCACCGATGATCCTAGTGCCGAACGGACGGCACCTCCGCGTTCAACACACGTACAGCTCGACGATGTCTCCCACGCCTTGATCCAGCAAGGAGAGAGGGAGAGGTTGAGGAAGACTCCATCCAGCAGCAGCACAACGGCGTGGTGGTGATGGAGGAGCGTGGCAATCCTGCAGGGCTTCGCCAAGCACCTACGGGAGAGGAGGAGGTGTCACGGGAGGGAGGGAGGCGCCAAGGGCTTAGGTATGGATGCCCTCCCTCCCCTCCACTATATATAGGGGCAGGGGAGAGGGGGAGGCGCAGCCTTGCCCCTTCCTCCAAGGAAGGGGTGCGGCTAAGAGGGGGGAGGAGTCCATCCTCCCCAAGGCACCTCGGAGGTGCCTTCCCCCTTTAGGACTCTCCCCTTTTCCTCCACTCTTGGCGCATGGGCCTCTAGGGGCTGGTGCCCTTGGCCCATGTAGGCCAAGGCGCACCCCCTACAGCCCATGTGGCCCCCCGGGGCAGGTGGCCCCACCCGGTGGGCCCCCGGGACCCTTCCGGTGGTCCCGGTATAATACCGATGACCCCGAAACTTGTCCCGATGGCCGAAACAGGACTTCCTATATATAAATCTTTACCTCCGGACCATTCCGGAACTCCTCGTGACGTCCGGGATCTCATCCGGGACTCCGAACAACATTCGGTAACCACATACAAACTTCCTTTATAACCCTAGCGTCATCGAACCTTAAGTGTGTAGACCCTACGGGTTCGGGAGACATGTAGTCATGACCGAGATGTTCTCCGGTCAATAACCAACAGCGGGATCTGGATACCCATGTTGGCTCCCACATGTTCCACGATGATCTCATCGGATGAACCACAATGTCAAGGACTCAATCAATCCCGTATACAATTCCCTTTGTCTAGCGGTATGGTACTTGCCCGAGATTCGATCGTCGGTATACCGATACCTTGTTCAATCTCGTTACCGGCAAGTCTCTTTACTCGTTCCGTAACACATCATCCCGTGATCAACCCCTTGGTCACATTGTGCACATTATGATGATGTCCTACCGAGTGGGCCCAGAGATACCTCTCCGTTTACACGGAGTGACAAAATCCCAATCTCGATTCGTGCCAACCCAACAGACACTTTCAGAGATACCCGTAGTGTACCTTTATAGCCACCCAGTTACGTTGTGACGTTTGGCACACCCAAAGCACTCCTACGGTATCCGGGAGTTGCACAATCTCATGGTCTAAGGAAATGATACTTGACATTAGAAAAGCTTTAGCATACGAACTACATGATCTTGTGCTAGGCTTTAGGATTGGGTCTTGTCCATCACATCATTCTCCTAATGATGTGATCCCGTTATCAACGACATCCAATGTCCATAGCCAGGAAACCATGACTATCTGTTGATCACAACGAGCTAGTCAACTAGAGGCTCACTAGGGACATATTGTGGTCTGTTTATTCACACGTGTATTACGATTTCCGGATAATACAGTTATAGCATGAATAAAAGACAATTATCATGAACAAGGAAATATAATAATAACACTTTTATTATTGCCTCTGGGGCATATTTCCAACAGAAGCATATTGAGATTCGGTATCACTTCATCCGGGATCACATTACGCGAGGGGAAAACGAGCTCAAGTATGTCAACACTCATGATAACCTTGCAGATATTTTCACGAAGCCCTTGGATGAAGCAAGATTTCGCGAGTTAAGGCATGAGCTAAATATCATTGATTCAAGCAATGTGACTTGAGCCCATGCACACACCTTCTCACTCTACTTGTTGTCTAGTCTAGGTGTAGGCATGGACATAGGGGGAGTGTTGTTCTCTCAATGAACTCTTCCTCCCCCCATTATGCAAATATTAATCAACTCTTTCACATTAGCCATTTTTGATGGTACGTGTGCTTCAAAGACAAGTTTTGGCCATGGACCCAAGGATAATTCTTCACGGTGCCATACCAATTGACTCAAATATAGGTGGCTCCGGCCACCGCCCTTCCTTAGAGAAGTTGTTTTCTCTCTCGTGTTGTTTGGTGTTTCCCCGGTGGGTGTTTTGCTTTTTCCTCCTTCTTCTCTCTTGCGTCCTAGCTCCTTCTTGGTTTGCCACGGTACTACCGTGGTGTGCCACGGTACTACCGTGGTGTGCCACGTCCTAGATCCTTCATGTGTAGAGTAGTCTAGATAGCGTGTACCATGCCTGTAAGCTTAAAATCATTGGGGTCGGCTCAATGCTATGTGGCCGTCTCAAAGTTTTTAAAAAAAATTAAAATAGTCTTCTGGCCCTACCTGTCACCCTGGTGATTGTAGTTTGCATGCTCATCTGGTCAAGATAGGAATATATATTTTAACTTATTTTTTTGAAAAGGGGGGACTCCCCGACCTCTGCATCAGAACGATGCATACGGCCACATATATTTTAATTTGTGGTGGGTAAATGTTAGAGGTTGCAGCAAATATATTGTACACTGCGGGTCTTTCAGCCAAGTTTAGAGGCAAGCATGTGGGGCCAGTGCTATGGTGTGTCGCGTCAACTCGTAGAACGATGAGAAGCTTGATTTTACTACACGCCTTCTCCCTCGCCCATGCGCGTTGTTGCTCGCAAACGAGGACATGCTTTTGCTTAGTAGTTGTAAGGGCATTCTTGTCCCTATGTAGTTTTGGTGATTGATGACAATGCCTTTGCGGACTAATCGTGTGTATTGAGCTTTTCAGATATATCACGACTAAACACAAGACGATTTGATGCCCCTCGGAGATTATAGAAGACGACCTTTCTCTACAGTTTGGTTCGGTGGAGTTGACTCATAGGAAAGCCGTACTATTAAGAGGGGGTCCGTTTTGGAAAGGTTTGGGTGGAATCTCACGTACACATTCCCTTCTGCACCGCCTTTCCTCAAGCTCCTCGGAGTGTTCCTTCGTCTCACCGTGTCTCTGCGAAATGAAGGCCTCAGTCTTGCTCTTCTCAGTCTAGCGGTAGTACTACTCTTTTGAGCAGTACTACCGCAGGAGCCAGCGGTAGTACCGGGCTCTGGCACGGTAGTACCGTAGGCTCCCATGGTAGTACCGCTCATCTGAGCGGTAGTACCGCGAGCTCTGGTCTGGCACCGCTCTCAAGCGGTGGTAGGCACGGATGTAATTTTTTACATCCACGCCCCCCGCGGTAGTACCATGCTGCGGCGCGGTAGTACCGTGGCACCAGGCCAGGATCCGTAGCAGGAGCGGAGGTAGGGGCGGATGTAATTTTTTACATCCGCACCCTTCACGGTAGTACCGCACCCTCGGTCGCGGTAGTTCCGTGTCGGATTTTTGCACGACATTTTCTCAGCGGAGGTAGTCACGGATGTAATTTTTTACATTTGTGCCTACCAGGCCTGGCCCGTGTCTACCTTGCGGAAGTACCGCATGGGGCCGCGGTAGTACCGCTCCTGCGGATCTACCGCGCCCTGTCGGTGCTCCTTTTTGCCTGGTCAGGTCTCTGTTGTGCTCGCGGTAGTACCGCGGTACACCACGGTAGTACCACACGCCAGTGCGGTAGTACCGCGCCTGTGGAGCGGTAGTTCTGTGGGCCGCGGGCTGAGTGGTGGGTAACAGTTGGAATTGTCCCCCCACTATAAAAGGGGGTCTTATTCTCCAAGAAGACTCACCTCTTCCAACCCTAAACTCCATTGTTGCTCCAAGCTCCATTTTCGGACGATCTCTCTCCATAGCCAATCAAACTTGTTGATTTGCTCGGGATTGGGTGACAAGGCCCCGATCTACACTTCCACCAAGAGATATTCGATTCCCCCCACTTATCCCTAGCGGATCTTGTTACTCTTGGGTGTTTGAGCACCCTAGATGGTTGAGGTCACCTCGAAGCCATACTCCATTGTGGTGAAGCTTCGTGGTGTTGTTGGGAGCCTCCAAGTGTTGTGGAGATTGCCCCAACCTTGTTTGTAAAGGTTCGGTCGCCGCCTTCAAGGGCACCAATAGTGGAATCACGGCATCTCGCATTGTGTGAGGGCGTGAGGAGATTACGGTGGCCCTAGTGGCTTCTTGGGGAGCATTGTGCCTCCACACCGCTCTAACGGAGACGTACTTCCCCTTAAAAGGAAGGAACTTCGGTAACACATCCTCGTCTCCACCGGCTCCACTCTTGGTTATTTCGTGCCTTTACTTTTGCAAGCTTACTTGTGTTGTATCTATTGCTTGCTTGTGTGCTCGTTGTCATTGCATCACATAGGTTGTCCACATAGTTGCATATCTAGATAACCTATTTTGTTGCAAGGTTTAAATTTTTAAAGAAAAGCTTAAAAATTGTTAGTTGCCTATTCACCCCCCCCCTCTAGTCAACCATATCGATCCTTTCAATTGGTATCAGAGCCTCGTCTCTTTATTAAGGACTTTGCCGTCCGAAGAGTATGGTTGACACCAACGACGGTGCGGAGGAGCACTCCAGTGTGAATCCTATCTCGTCTACGGCCGATGGGGGAACCTCGGTCTCCCGTGAGGAATTCAATGTGGCTTTAGACACATTGAAAACCTCCATGACGACCGAGGTTGAAAGCATGTTTACTAAATTCCTAGAAGGACTTAAACTATCCACCTCGCCGATGAAAGTGGGTGATCCCACTAACAAGGTGACGGATGCTAACTCCGACAAGGGGGAAGCTAATAGTGAAAAGGGTCCTTCTACTAGTGGTAGAAATGGCACCGGCATCTATGCCCATGTGGAACCTCCTACTTATGGTGGACCGATTCCCTCTACTCATTTAAATCAGGCCGGTCCTCCTCCTAAGATTGTGAAAAATGAGGATTTTGATTCTTGGGTTTATCGTTTCAAGCATCATTTAAAACATGTGAATACTAATCTTTGGAGAATCATTGAAGAAGGTTTCTATCCACATGACCCAAGCAACTTCACCCCTCGAGAAGCCGTGGATAATCAATTCAATGAGAGTGCTCTCTTCATCATCCAAGATGCAATCCTTCCCGAAGATCTCCCTCATCTTCGACCTCATGTCGTGGCTAAAGACGCATGGCAATGTGTTGTGTCTCTCTATCGAGGAAGTGCTAGCATTCAACGCTCCAACTATGAAGTGGTGCAAGATGAAGCCGATGAGTTTGCAATGAAAGAAGATGAAGAACCTCGTGAGCTCTTTCGAAGAGTGACCAAACTCGCGGTCTCACTCCGAGATCATGGGAGCAAGGACACGGATGACAATTGGATCAAGCGCAAGTTCCTCAAGGCCATGATGCCCTACAACAAGGCCATGTCCTCCGTCATTCGTCAAAGACCGGACTTCCACTCCATGACCTCAAGCGAAGTGTTGGATGAGTTCGTTGCAATGAGCATCTTGGACAAGACCGCCGACAATGCGGTGCTCCATTCTCAAAGGGCAAAGAAGCCCAACCTTGCCTTGAAGGCCAAGGTTAGTGTGGAAGAAGAGGAAGAAGAGGAAGATGAGGAGAGCAACCCCGAAGACACGAAATATGATTATCATGAGCACATGGCTCTTGCCTCAAGACAATTTTGGAGCAAGAAGAATACAAGACCCAACTTCAACAAGAACAACTCAAGTGGCCTCAAGGGCAAGCAACGAGTTAGAACTTGTTTCAACTGTGGCAATGTGAGCCATTTCGTTGCGGATTGTCCTTACGAGAAGCGGGAAGACAATGGTGGCAAGTTCATCCGAAAAGACAAAGCCAAGTCCTTCCCCAACAAGAACAACTTCACCAAGAAGACTCCTACTCGCGGGTTGGTGGTTCAAGAAGAATACCGTGAGGATGACGATGATGATGAAGATAGTGAAGCAATGGCTATGGCATCCGTTGCCATTGCCACAACTCCCCGGGTGTCTCTCTTCGACTCACCCAACGAGAACATCACCGCCAAGTGCCTCATGGCTAAAGCCACTAACAAGGTAACCCCCAACATCAAAACCACCATTATTCCTAATCCTTCTTTGACGGTTGGCTTTGATGATGGTAAGGGGTCTAATGAGGAGGTAAATGAATTTGAGTCCTTCATGAGTAAGCTCAAGGGCAAATCCAAGAAGCACTTCGTTGCTCTCTTGGAACAACTTGGTGAAGCCAATGACATGATCGAGGCTCACGAAGAAACCATCTCTAAGATGGAAGGTCATAGTCGTGACTATGCCGATGAGATATCGGATCTCTCTAATGCTCTTGAGGAAGAGCGTGGGCATCGTTTGGCTCTTGAGGAGTCACACAACGATGACCATGCCAAATTAAAGAAAGATCTTGATCATGCTCTTGTTGTGTCTCGTGTGCTAACTTCCGAGAAGGCTAAACTTGGGGTTGATCATGCTAGACTCAAGGAGGAGTTTGATGTACTTGACAAGGCCCATAAGGTCTTGAAAGGTGCTCATGCAAACCTCAAGGAGTCTCATGCTCAACTCCAAGTTAAGCTAACCAAGGAAAAGGCCACATTTCCTCACATGGTCTTAATTGATAATGCAAATGCTACTAACCCGTGTTGTGAGCATGTGCATCTTGTGGAGGAGAATGCCAAGTTGAAGGAACAACTCGAGAAAGGTCTTGTGTCATGCATACAAGGTGAGAAGAACCTAAATGACCTTTTGAGCAATCAAAAGGAAGTTGTGGGCAAGGAGGGAGTTGGGTTCTCACCCAAGTCCAAGAACAAGAAGAAGAACGAGAAGAAGAATAACAAGACCAAACGACCTCCCCCGCTTAAGCAAACTTTTGTGAAGGAGGGAGAGGGTGCTCCTAAGGAGAAGAAGAACAATGCGAAGAGTGGTGATGCCAAAAAGGGCAAAGCCATCTCTCCCAACAAAGCCGGCGACTTTAACCCCTCTTATGTGTTGTGCCGTGCTAGTGATGGGCATGTTTATGCTAAATTTGTTGGTTCTTCTTATGAGTACATTGAATGGTCTATTTGGGTTCCTAAGACCCTTGTTACTAACATCAAAGGACCCATTACTAAATGGGTACCTAAAACCAAGCATTGATCTCTTGTAGGTGTTTGCTTCCGGTGGGGGATCATGGTTGCTCGATAGTGGAGCAACAAATCATATGACCGGGAGCAAGGACTTGGTGGTGGACGTGCAAAAGATCCCATCTATGCCCACCAATGTCGAGTGGGGTGATGCCTCACATTCTAAGGTATTGGGTCTTGGCAAGGTTGTCATTTCTCATGATCTAACGATCGAGAAAGTCATGCTTGTTGAGTCCCTTGCGTTCAATTTACTTTCCGTTCGTCAACTTGCACTCATGGGCTTTGCCACCTTCTTTGATATTGATACCGTGGCCCTCTTGTGGAGCAAGACTCTTAAAGTAGCCTTTGTTGGGCATGTCGAGAATGGTCTCTATGTGATTAACTTTTCGGAGCAACCCACTAAGACCGCGACATGCCTAATGGCTAAAGTTGATGTGGGATGGCTTTGGCATCGCCGTTTAGCCCACGTCAATATGAGATCTTTGCAAAGTCTTCTCAAGGGGGACCATGTCCGTGGACTAACAAATGTTAGTTTTGCCAAAGATCGTGCTTGCAGTGCTTGTATCGAAGGAAAGCTTCATGAGACGGCTCACCCTCCCACGACTATCATCTACTCGAAGAGACCCTTGGAGCTCCTTCACATGGACCTCTTTGGGCCTCCATCCTTTGATAGTCTTGGGGGTAGAAAGTATTGCTTGGTGATTGTGGATGATTATTCAAGATACACTTGGGTATACTTCTTCAAGAGGAAGAGTGAGACTCAACAAACCGTCATCGACTTTGCAAATGAAGCTCAACGTCAACATAATGCAAAGATCTTGACAATAAGAAGTGACAACGGCACCGAGTTCAAGAACTACACCTTGGATGAGTTTCTTAGTGATGAGGGGATCAAGCATCAATATTCTGCACCATATACCCCTCAACAAAATGGTGTTGCAGAGAGGAAGAACCGGACGTTGATGGATGCGGCAAGGACCATGATGGCGGAGTTCAAGTCTCCATACAACTTTTGGGCCGAAGCCATCAACACCGCATGTCATGCATCCAATCGGCTCTATCTCCGCAAAGGCTTGAACAAGACTCCTTATGAGATACTCACCGGAAACAAGCCCAATCTCAAGTACTTCCGGGTGTTCGGGTGTAAGTGTTTCATTCTCAAGAAAGGTGTTCGTTTGTCTAAATTTGAGGCTAGAGCTTATGAGGGCATATTTGTTGGTTATGCTACAAACTCTCATGCTTACCGTGTTCTCAACAAGTCCACCGGACTCATTGAGGAGACGTGTAACGTGGAGTTTGACGAAAATAACGGCTCCCAAGTGGAGCAAAGTGGTACTTGTGATGTAGGTGATGAAATTCCTCCCCAAGCCATAAGAAGAATGGGTATTGGTCATATTCTACCCATTGAGGAACCCCTTGTGGCCGAAGGAGAAGGACAATGCTCCACTCAAGTGGAGCCTTCACCTACTCAAGACCCACACGCTTCCGAAGAACAAAGTGTAGGCCCTCAACCTCGTGAACAAGACCAAGGGCAAGATCAATCTCAAGATGGTGGTGAACCTCCAAATGATGCCCAAGGTCAAGTTCTCCCCCTCGAGCAAGTTCAAGATCATGAGCAAGCTCAAGATCAAGAACAAGCTCAAGACGGCGCTCAAGATAATCAAGTTAACCCTCCTCCTTCCACATCCGAGGAGGAATTAGAGCGTCGTGCCGCGAAGATTGCTTCCAAACTCACCACCAAAGGCCATCTCATGGAGAATGTGGTTGGAAGCCTAAGAAAGGGGGTAAGCACTCGTAGACAATTAGCAAACTATTGTGAACATCACGCGTTTGTCTCTTGTGTTGAACCCCAAAAGGTCTATGAGGCGCTCGAAGACTCGGATTGGCTCAATGCCATGCATGAAGAACTCAACAACTTCGAGTACAACAAGGTGTGGAGATTGGTGCCAAGGCCATCGGGGAACCACAACGTCATTGGAACCAAGTGGATTTTCAAGAACAAGCAAGATGCTCATGGGAACATCATTCGCAACAAGGCAAGATTGGTAGCACAAGGCTACTCCCAAGTCGAGGGCATCGACTATGGTGAAACCTTTGCTCCCGTTGCTCGCCTTGAATCCATTCGTTTGTTGATTGCTTATGCTTCCCATCACAACTTTAAGTTACAACAAATGGATGTGAAAAGTGCTTTTCTTAATGGTCCTATTAATGAGTTGGTTTATGTCAAGCAACCCCCCGGGTTCGAGGATCCTTACTTCCCGGATCATGTGTATCAACTCGATAAGGCACTCTATGGCCTTAAACAAGCCCCACGTGCATGGTATGACCACCTTACCGAGTTGTTACAAGATCGTGGATTTGAAGTTGGGCAAATCGATCCCACTCTTTTTACTAAGAAGGTCAAAGGGGAGTTGTTTGTGTGCCAACTATATGTTGATGACATTATCTTTGGTTCCCCTAACAATGCTTTCAATGAAGAATTTGCCGCTCTCATGACCTCTAAGTTCAAGATGTCTTCGATGGGAGAGTTGAAGTTCTTCCTTGGTTTTGATATCAAACAAAGAAGTGAAGGTACCTTCATCAACCAAGCCAAATACACTCAAGACATGCTTAAGAGATTCAAGCTAAGTGATGTCACGCCAGCCTCTACTCCAATGCCCACCAAGTGCCAACTTGACATTGATCCCAATGGTAAAGCGGTGGATCAAAAGGTATATCGCTCTATGATTGGATCCTTGCTTTACCTTTGTGCATCTAGACCGGATATCATGTTGAGTGTGGGAATGTGTGCACGGTTTCAAGCCGCACCAAAGGAAAGCCACTTTGTGGCGGTCAAGCGAATCTTTCGATATTTGGCTCATACCCCAAACTTTGGCCTATGGTACCCAAGAGGAGCAAACTTCAAGCTTGAAGGATTTATGGATTCCGATTGGGCGGGAGACAAAGTGGATAGGAAGTCCACTTCCGGAGGGTGCCAATTTCTTGGTTGCTCTTTGGTGAGTTGGTCTTCCAAGAAGCAAAGTTGTGTGTCTCTCTCGTCCACCGAAGCGGAATATGTGGCGGCCGGTAGTTGTTGTGCACAACTCTTATGGGTGAGGCAAACTTTAAAGGAATACCGTGTCATTTGTGACAAAGTGCCTCTTTGGTGTGATAATGAAAGTGCCATCA
The DNA here is from genome assembly GCF_018294505.1 of Triticum aestivum. NCBI lineage: Eukaryota > Viridiplantae > Streptophyta > Magnoliopsida > Poales > Poaceae > Triticum > Triticum aestivum. The sequence continues at coordinate 189,853,898 of NC_057813.1, read as the reverse complement.
AGATTTATCTCAACCCGGTGCAACATTTCAAGACGAAGCATATTGAGATTCGGTATCACTTCATCCGGGATCACATTAGGCGAGGGGAGATCGAGCTCAAGTATGTCAACACTCATGATAACCTTGCAGATATTTTCACAAAGCCCTTGGATGAAGCAAGATTTCGCGAGTTAAGGCATGAGCTAAATATCATTGATTCAAGCAATGTGACTTGAGCCCATGCACACCCCTTCTCACTCTACTTGTTGTCTAGTCTAGGTGGAGGCATGGACATAGGGGGAGTGTTGTTCTCTCAATGAACTCTTCCTCCCCCCATTATGCAAATATTAATCAACTCTTTCACATTAGCCATTTTTGATGGTACGTGTGCTTCAAAGACAAGTTTTGGTCATGGACCCAAGGATAATTCTTCGCGGTGCCATACCAATTGACTCAAATATAGGTGGCCGGCCACCGCACTTCCTTAGAGAAGTTGTTTTCTCTCTCGTGTTGTTTGGTGTTTCCCCGGTGGGTGTTTTGCTTTTTCCTCCTTCTTCTCTCTTGCGTCCTAGCTCCTTCTTGGTTTGCCACGGTACTACCGTGGTGTGCCACGGTACTACCGCAGGAGTTGGTGGGTCTCTCCAAGTGTGTGGCCCTCCAGGGGCAGGGTACTACCGCTACTTTCATGGCGGAAATTTTTTACTGCCGCTGAATGAGCGGTACTACCGCCCAGCGTGCGGTACTTCCGCCCGGGCGGTACTACCGCGATGACCCGTGGTACTTCCGCGCCCACGCGAGCAGGTGGGGGTTAAGAGTGGGACAGGGGGAGTTCTAACTCCCCCATACCCATTCATCTCTTTTCCCCACCCCGTCTCTCTCTCTCTCTCCTGACCAAGAACGGCGCCGGTGGACTTCCCCGGATCTCCGTCTCCGGCCGCTCTCCTCGGATTCCGACCGGTGGGATCGCTCCCCACCTCACCCTCTTGCCATGGACCCAGGTTTTTCCCCAAGTACCTCTCGTTTGTGTCCTTCCTTGTGTTTCTAGGTTTTGGGGAGATGCGTGTGGTGTTCTTGAGATTTTTGGCTAAATATGTGCAAGTGGGGTTCGTTGTAGAGTGGTAGAGTAGTTGCATGCTCTTTGGATAGTCAAAATAGTTCCGTTTGATCAACGGTAGTACCGAAGTTGTCGTGCGGAGGTTCTAGATCCAGATCCGCGTCCTCTGTGGCGGTTTCTCATTCCGTGCGGTACTACCGCTCCTCCTGGAGTGGGACTACCGCAACCCCTTCTGGATCTGATACTTCGCGGTACTTCCACACCTTGGTGCGGTACTACCGCTGGGCGTCTGGAAGTAAAAAATTACTTCCGCCCCACGCGCGGTACTACCGTGCTTCCCCGGCACGGTACTTCCGTGGTTGGCGCGGATGTAATTTTTTACATCCGGAACCCCGCCCGGTACTACCGTAGATCATCCTGCGCCTTTTGTCTTTTGTCCAAGTCACATGTGTTTGTGTTTTCTTTCATTTATTTTTGATTCGTTTTGTTCCCGTGCGTGTCTTTGTGTCTTTGTGTCTAGGTGGTGGCTCCGATTTCCCTCGTCGCTCAAATCCCAGCCGTGACACAGGGTCCAAGCATCTGCGCAACCCAGATGATGTTCCAGAGGGGTCTTCTGCTACTCCCCAATGCAGGACCAAGCACACCGCCAGCAAATAGAAGAAGCCTGTCTTGGGCATGGATGAGATGCCCCAGGCAGAATTTGTCATTCGAAGAAAGATCAACCCATATGTGTCTCCCCGGTCTAGCACGCGAGGCAATGAACTCTTCTAGAACAAGCAGCAGAATCTGATCTATATGGATGTGATCAAGGCCACCACTGCTGCAGAGGCTTCCAAGATGGCTGTTGATGAGGAGGAGATTGAGGAGGAAGACGCTGCTGAGGATGGTTCTGCGTTCACGCCTCCCTCTGCTGAGCCTTCTTGGGCAAAGAAGCTGAAGGACAAGATGAAGAGGTTGTTCTGCTTGCAGGTTTAGGGGAAGTACAAGGCCCATGTTGCTCAGAAGGAGAGTCGCCTTCGCGACATCAGGATCTTGAGGGCTTGCGGGGAGGACGTGGCAAGCGGCTCTGAGAAGCACATCACCCCAGAGACTGCCTCGATGGCGAAGCAGAGCTACCATTGGACCGATTCAGAGGAGGAGTATGTTCCTGTTGCGGAGTCTGGCGATGATGAGTCATTTTCCACCTGAGCTACCACCTGTGTTGTAGGTGACCCCTCTTCCTTTTTGGTGTCTTGATGCCAAAGGGGGAGAGAGTGTAGGATTTGCGTGCGTGTCGTGTGTTTCATCGTTTGCTTTGCTTTCCGTTGTTGAACCTGCTTGCTTTGGTTTGGTTGTGCTCGTGAGACTTAGTCTATCATATGGTGTAAGACATATGCACTCTCTCATTATCTCCTTATTGAGCTTGTGCTTATCATGCTATTCATGTTATGCTCATATCATCTCTAGTGTCAGCCTTACTATTGCAAGATATGCTTTATTTCTAAAATATAGGGGGAGTGGTGCTCCTAGTATTCGTGCCGTGCAGTCCAAAGCACTTTACCCTCTAGCACGAATCTAGGGGGAGCTCATCTATATTTTAGAAGTTGTGGGGTTTGCTTGTGCTATAGTCATTTCATTTGTGCAAATCCCGTATTGTCATCAATCCACCAAAAAGGGGAGATTGTAAGGGCATTCTTGTCCCTATGTAGTTTTGGTGATTGATGACAATGCCTTTGCGGGCTAATCGTGTGTATTGAGCTTTTCAGATACATCACGACTAAACACAAGACGATTTGATGCCCCTCGGAGATTATAGAAGACGGCCTTTCTCTACGGTTTGGTTCGGTGGAGTTGAGTCGTAGGAAAGCCGTACTATTAAGAGGGGGTCCGTTTTGGAAAGGTTTGGGTGGAATCTCACGTACACATTCCCTTCTGCACCGCCTTTCCTCGAGCTCCTCGGAGTGTTCCTCCGTCTCATCGTGTCTCTGCGAAATGAAGGCCTCAGTCTTGCTCTTCTCAGGCTAGCAGTAGTACTGCTCTTTTGAGCGGTACTACCGTAGGAGCCAGCGGTAGTACCGGGCTCTGGCACGGTAGTATCGTAGGCTCCCACGGTAGTACCGCTCATCCGAGCGGTAGTACCGCGAGCTCTGGTCTGGCACCGCTCTCAAGCGGTGGTAGGCACGGATGTAATTTTTTACATCCGCGCTCCCCGCGGTAGTACCGTGCTGCGGCGCGGTAGTACCGTGGCACCAGGCCAGGATCCGTAGCAGGAGCAGAGGTAGGGGCGGATGTAATTTTTTACATCCGCACCCTTCACGGTAGTACCGCACCCTCGGTCGCGGTAGTTCCGTGTCAGATTTTTGCACGACATTTTCTCAGCGGAGGTAGTCACGGATGTAATTTTTTACATCTGTGCCTACCAGGCCTGGCCCGTGTCTGCCTTGCGGAAGTACCGCATGGGGCCGTGGTAGTACCGCTCCTGCGGATCTACAGCGCCCTGTCGGTGCTCCTTTTTTCCTGGTCAGGTCTCTGCCGTGCTTGTGGTAGTACCGCGGTACACCGCGGTAGTACCGCACGCTAGTGCGGTAGTACCGCGCCTGTGGAGCGGTAGTTCCGTGGGCCGCGGGCTGAGTGGTGGGCAACGGTTGGAATTGTCCCCCCACTATAAAAGGGGGTCTTCTTCTCCAAGAAGACTCACCTCTTCCAACCCTAAACTCCATTGTTGCTCCAAGCTCCATTTTCGGCCGATCTCTCTCCCTAGCCAATCAAACTTGTTGATTTGCTCGGGATTGGGTGACAAGGCCCCGATCTACACTTCCACCAAGAGATATTCGATTCCCCCCCACTTATCCCTAGCGGATCTTGTTACTCTTGGGTGTTTGAGCACCCTAGATGGTTGAGGTCACCTCGAAGCCATACTCCATTGTGGTGAAGCTTCGTGGTGTTGTTGGGAGCCTCCAAGTGTTGTGGAGATTGCCCCAACCTTGTTTGTAAAGGTTCGGTCGCCGCCTTCAAGGGCACCAATAGTGGAATCGCGGCATCTCGCATTGTGTGAGGGCGTGAGGAGATTACGGTGGCCCTAGTGGCTTCTTGGGGAGAATTTTGCCTCCACACCACTCTAACGGAGACGTACTTCCCTTTAAAAGGAAGGAACTTCGGTAACACATCCTCGTCTCCACCGGCTCCACTCTTGGTTATTTCGTGCCTTTACTTTTGCAAGCTTACTTGTGTTGTATCTATTGCTTGCTTGTGTGCTAGTTGTCATTGCATCATATAGGTTGTCCACATAGTTGCATATCTAGATAACCTATTTTTTGCAAGGTTTAAATTGTTAAAGAAAAGCTTAAAAATTGTTAGTTGCCTATTCACCCCCCCCCCCCTCTAGTCAACCATATCGATCCTTTCAGTAGTACTTCTACAACAATCTATCCGTCCCGCTCGCGGTAGACGGACATGCAACAGTGGATTCGACACTGTAGAAGCAGTAGTAGTAACATCATTGTTTGTCTTCTCGAAGAGGCGAAGAGCCAAGCGCAAATCGAACGTTGCAGTTGCGAACATTGGAGCACGCATATAGCCAGGCTCTTGCATGAGACAAAATTGCTATGTGAGCCCACTATTGTAATAGTACCTACAACTACTTGCTAGTATAGCCCTGTAAACCAGAAAGGAGTATTTGCCCTTCTAGAGATTTCAACAAGTGACTAGACTACACCGAGACGGAGTCCATATGGAGAAAAATGAGTGAATCTGCACCGTAAATAAATACATAGTAGTTCTATCGTTTTCCACTCTGAGGTGCACAATATTGAGTATACTGACTAGTCTCTTTTTGACACGCCTTTACGTTGTTGTTTTTTGACACAGTACAGACGCAAGCACTCATATACACGGGCATACACTCACCCCTATGAATGCACACACGCACGGCACTATCATCTTGAAATTTACGAAGTCACCATAGGCACCTCGTCATCGACGGGTCCATAGGTGCTTGAATGCCAACGAGGAAGAGGGTAGCGGTTCCCGAGACGTTGAAAGGTCAATGATGCATCCTCAATTACATGTAGAGGGAATTAATTGGACAAGCAGACTAGAGCCAGCACGATGTGAATGCAGCAGAGTTTGGAGTCTCATATAATAAAGGCGCCCCACCACTCCAATCCATCTACTCCCAAGTCTCTCTACAACACTGCTCACTCCAATCCAAGACCAAGTGACCAGAAGCCACAAGCACCTATGGAGGCGATGGACGCGAGCGGCAGTCGGCTGTGCCAAATCATCCAAGGCGCCGGCCTACGGCCCTGCACTGCGCAGCGTTTCCAGACGGTTCTGGAGACCGCAGGCATCGTAGCCCTCGCCGACGGCGGCTTCGCCTCTCTCACATGGATGACATGATGGTCAACTCCATCCGCAAGTTCACCGCCGTCAAGAAGCGCGCGAACGACCTTGCCGTACTGCTCCAGCCCGCGTGCCCAGGCTCCTCATTGCCTGCCACCCTCATCGACCTACATGGTGACGAACTCTTTCAAGCCCTGGTGGCCCTGCAGGTGCCAGAGGTCGCAACGAAGAATGTGCACCTCGAGGCCGCGCTCGCCGCGCAGTGCCTCGCCATGCAAGAAACCGTCGACCTGCACGTCCACGTCTACGAGGAAATCGTCTACATAGGCCACTACAAGGCAAGCGAGGACAGAATGACGTTGGCCTTCTTCCAGCGGCTGGAATCTTTGGACGCCATTGTTCAGAAGCACGTCGACCTGGCCATGAAAGCCGCTGCTACTTAGGCACCGTTCGGTGGGCGGCGCCCTGAGTCGAGGACGTGGACATCGTTGATGGATGCATCTCTTCTTCTTGCCTCCCTTAACCAGCACTGCATCGCCTCGTGGCCTTAATGTTCTATTAGTATAGTACTCCCTCGGTTCCCAAATATAAGTCTTTCTAAAGATTCCAGCAAGTGACTACTACATACGGAGCAAAATGAGTGAATCTACACTCTAAACTATGTCTTCATACATCTGTATGCTGTATTCCATTTGAACTAGTATCTAACAGGCTTATATTTATGAATGGAGGGAGTATATGGCATTTTCTATTCCAGTCGTAACGTTTTCACTGTGAGATGGGACCGCAGTTGAGCAAACCCACCCCATCCACCGGGCGTCGGCCGAGTTTAGAATTAGAAGAGAGAAACAAGGGAGGAGAGCTAGCTGTAGCACGGACGCTGTTGTCAGATGGGACTCGTGTTTATAGAATAGGAGTACTGAGCACTCGTGCCTCTTTTTTTGAGGGAAAAATTAGTCGTATGTCTAGTACCACTAGTTGGGTGCGTGCGACCTATAGCTGTCATCACTTTAGGTCTCCTTTTCGAACCGCGGCTACGCTTCACAGTACATATTTTTTCACGCATTTATCCTCCTATATGTACTCCTAGGCTATTTCCACGTGCTCCCATTCGCCGACATGTGGGACATAGAGCATCTGGGTCGTAGTGCATGCACGACTCAGAGCATATGCCGGGGTACTTTACATTTCAGACCTCACGAATTACATGCAAACCCCCCGCAGAAGAATAAATAAATCAATGAATTACTACATGAAACCGGATTATTTTCGTGGAAACCGGAGCACGTTCATTAAATTTTGGACATAACACGTTTATAAAAAATGACCGGACCTAAACCAGTCTAAGGGCCTCTTTGATTTTTCCCGAAAAAAGGGCCTCTTTGATTCGCAGGATACTGAAAACACAGGAATGGGGAAAGTATGATGGCGATGAACCGAGACGAGGAGAACTCTAACTCAGTTAGAGGTTAGAGTTAGATTCTAACCCTGAACTAACTCTAAACCAAAGAGGTGTATGGATGGCAGGGTTAGATTGACAATAAATGCTCTATCTCAATCATTTGACTACTTTGGACCCTATTTTTAGTCAGACTAAAATAAGTCCCTTGGATCCAAGCACCCTCTTGGTGTGGCCGGCTCTTCTGTGGCCTCCTCCCGCTCACAATTGACATAAACGAACCATCTATACAAATCAAGCATGCAAAACATGATAATTTTTACTTTGTCCATACAAATGAGATATCCCACTTAAACATACAAGTCGTCAATCAAGCTTCACAAAATAAAAAAACACTTCATGAAACAAAGAATGAGCTAACTCATCACGGAAGTCGTTCACGATAGGGAGGGAGCCCGGAGCCCCTCACGCACCGAGGGAGGAGCTCGCCATCGTCGCTCTGGAGGAAGGCTCTGTAGAGCCCAAGCCCCGGGAACCCCTCCGACGCTGGCCCTTGCGAGTTGAGGTCGACACCGGCATGGGTAGCAGGGCCGCTTGCCGCCGACTGGGAACTTAATCTTTGGGCCTCTAGAAATAATGCAAGCCTGTAACTAAAATACCTAGAAAGGTGAACTGAATCTTTGGGCCTCTAGAAATAATGCAAGCCTGAAACTGAAATACCTAGAAAGGTGAACTGAATCTTTGGGCCTCTAGAAATAATGCAAGCCTGAAACTTAAATACCTAGAAAGGTGAACTGAATCTTTGGGCCTCTAGAAATAATGCAAGCCTGAAACTGAAATACCTAGAAAGGTGAACTGAATCTTTGGGCCTCTAGAAATAATGCAAGCCTGAAACTGAAATACCTAGAAAGGTGAACTGAATCTTTGGGCCTCTAGAAATAATGCAAGCCTGAAACTCAAATACCTAGAAAGGTGAACTGAATCTTTGGGCCTCTAGAAACAATGCAAGCCTGAAATTGAAATACCTAGAAAGGTGAACTGAATCTTTGGGCCTCTACAAATAATGCAAGCCTGAAATTGAAATACCTAGAAAGGTGACCTGAATCTTTGGGCCTCTAGAAAGATTTATTACCTCCTCAAGCAGCATCAAACAATTCCATGCGTGCACCGCAAATCTATAGCAAGTTTGATCAGGATCTACTTCTCCAAATCAGAATTAGCGCTAGAGCAAGCAAGATCAATAATATGGTCGTGAGACAGAGAAGGAACAAACAAACTCACCCCTCTCGCGACCGCCCTGGTAGATGCGCCGCCGCCACGCACGACAGAGGGAGAAAAACGACTGGTGAAGGGGAAGCGGGGCGACCTTCGAAGGTTGGAGGGAGAGGGCGGCCGGAGTAGGGCGGCGGAGGCCGGAACGAGAGGGCGGCCGGAGGAGAGAGAGGGCGAGCGGTGCTTGGGCGGGCGGCCCTATGGGGAACAGAGAGGAGTCGTGCGAGAGGGGGAAGCGATTTGGTGCGGGCAGGTGAGATTTTTTTAGGGAAGCGATCTAGTACGGTAGGTGAGATTTTTTTAGTTCTCTTTTAGTGGGCCCGAGGATAACTAACCCAATTAGAACCTCTCCATCGGGCTAGTTTTTTTTAGCTCGGTTAGAGCAAACTAGCTCAGACTAACCCCTCTTGTTTTGATAATTTGAGGCTATTTCAACCCAAACTAGCTCTAACTCAGGGATCCAAACAAAGAGGAGTGTTACCGTACATGCTACAGTGTGGACCATAGCACATTGTTTTTATGGCCATATCACCACATTGTTTTCTACTGCTGGTTCACTGGGCTACCTTGCTTCGCATGGCTGGTTCACTGGGCTGCCGTGGTTCGCGCTCCTCCGACCTGAGTAGTACTCCCTCCGTTCCTAAATATAAGTCTTCATAGATATTTCACTGTGGACCACATACGGATGTATATAGATGCATTTTATGTGTAGATTCACTCATTTTTCTCCGTATGTGGTCCATAGTGAAATCTCTGCAAAGACTTATATTTAGGAATGGAGGGAGTAGTATAGTACTAGTATATTCCGCATCATTCTTTGCTCCTTCTTACTACTCCGACATGTGGGAGAGCCAGCATCTGGGTCGACGTGTCATGCACCAGATTAGAGCGCGGAACGGAAGGGGGCATCACCCCGGTCGGAGCGCCAGTAATTCATGACTATAGTGAGTGGTCATATCACAAGTCTTTCCAGCAGTAACGCGCCGTCAAATCGCACAGCCCCACTCGCTCACCCTCCTCGCCTCTCTGTCAAACCGCCTACCCGAAAACTGCCGCGCGTACTGCCCGGGAAAAGCCCCGCCCTCAACTTTTAACTACGCGAAAATAGTTCGAGCTTGTTCGTTCTATATAAATACAGTACTTACTGTATGTTTATTCACCCGTGGGGTTGTTCAATGAATGGAGGGGCGGGGAGCACAAGTGAACAATACTGTAGTAGTAAGTAGGAGTCGTAGAGTAGTCACCTTAAATAGAGAGTTTCTTTTCTTTAATGCCACGTACACAAATTGAAACGCTTGTTGTGGAGAGAAAAAAGATAATCACTCCACTATATATGGACGCAGGGGCCTGAGCGCTTGCTTTACTAGGGTTGCTCTCTTCATTCTCTCATCCTCTCCAGATATAAACAAGACAGCGGTAGCGACATTTTCTCTCTGCTCACCGCTGGTCACAGATCCGGCCGGATCCCTTCGGCCGGTGTGTGTAGAGGACTAAAAGGTGCATCGTTCACGCGGTCATCGCCGCCGAGGGAGGAAACCCACAGCTGCCGGAGGGGCCCGATCCTCTGCCCGTGCCGTTCTCTCCGACACAGCGCCGGCTCGGGAGGTCCTCCGACCCTTCTTCCTCCCTGCCGTATTGTCCGCAGATCCGACCTGCCGCCGCCGACATCCCGGCGACCCTCAGGTATAAGTTCTTCGAAAGCGGCCTTGCTCTACTGCCCCAGCTCCCCACGTGTCTGCATGTGCATCTTTTTCTACTCCCATCAGCTCTTCCAAAGCCACCTAAATTTTTAGTATTATTAGAGGTAAAGCTACTTCATGCATTCGAATCTAGGGCTTTGTTCAAACAACGAAGAAAGGGGGGAAAGTTGTAGCATGAATCTAGGACTTGATTCAAAGAGGAAATAATATGGTGAAAGTAGTAGAGACCGGATACCCAACCGGTCTCTTGGTTGAAAAGGGAAATAATGGGAAAACGCAGTACAAACTGGATAAGGAACAGATCTATTATTGGTTGAAAAAAGGATAGAAAGTGGCGGCTGGTGGACAAGTCAACAGAGTATGTCCAGGATTAGATTTGCTGCCATCACATAGTAAAAGGTCTCCAGGATTAGATTTGCTGCCCTCACATAGTAAAAGGTCTCAGGATTAGATTTGCTGCCCTCACATAGTAAAAGGTCTCAGGATTAGATTTGCTGCCCTCACATAGTAAAAGGTCTCAGGATTAGATTTGCTGCCCTCACATAGTAAAAGGTCTCAGGATTAGATTTGCTGCCCTCACATAGTAAAAGGTCTCCAGGATTAGATTTGCTGCCCTCACATAGTAAAAGGTCTCCAGGATTAGGTTTGCTGCCCTCACATAGCGTGAACAAGCTCGGCATCACCACTTTATGCCTCCTTGTAGGTACATTGTGCTGATGCGTCCACTGTCGCATGTCCTTATACCAACCTTTTGCTGTTGTTAATGTAAGGGCGCATGTAAAATGAAGCGATCACACTGTTACCTTAGGGACATGTCTAACCAGTGTTATTGTTAATCTAATGCCTCCAGTGATAAGATGCAATTAAACTGTGTTACAAATGGCACTCCTGCTGTTTTCCCCAGTATGATAAGTAAGTTGCTCCTTTACGCTGCTGAGTGTCCTGGTGTCCCCACGGTCCCATGCCCTTAAACCAACTCTTTAGCTGCTGTTGATTTACTGTGTCTGGTAAACAAGCAATGCCACCATTAAAGTAATCCCATATCTGAGGAATCTCATTGTTGATCGTAATGCTTCTGGTAACATGAAGCATTGCTGACGTTTTAAAATTTCTACTGTCCTTGCGTGATTGCCATGAACATAATTAAGATGCTTCTTTTCATTTTGTATATGTTTCGTATATTCTTATTGACCAGCAACTGTTTACTTTCTATCATTTTGTGCAGATAGGGATATCCATTTCACCTTGTTGCTATTGTGACCTTTTGGTGAACTGCACAAAACACTTTTTTTGGAATGAGTGTCTTGTGCAGTTCAACTAAAATGTCACGTGGGCAACATCTCTCAATTTTGGTGGAACTGCACAAAATGGTGATTGGAGTTTCCAAAATCTCCGTCAAGTTCTGCTGGTAATCTCGTGCAACATTTTATTAGCCTTTGCAAGATGGAGCCGTCACTGTCACCACAATGGCACTTTATTTTAGTGGAACTGCACAAAAGGATAAGAAAATTATAGTTGCACCTTACATGAGCCGGACAGCCAACCTTAATGTTCCTCAATTTTAGTGCAACTACTAAAGAAGAACCTGCCAGCTCACAAGAGCAAGTACTTCTTGCTAGCTGAATGATGCAATCTTTGCTTCATTTCAGGTGAACCGCAGAAAAAGGCGCATGAATTGAATCATGGAACTCCAGGCAGACCTCATCCTAGTGGAGCTGGAGGTTGAGTTCAAGGAGGCCGCTATTAAAGTGAAATCATGCTTTCCTGTCTCCTTGTTTGTGTTGTGCAAACATGTGTGCAAACGGGAATACTCAACTACAGATGTTGTGACGGTCAAGAGCATTCGCCAAGTTCTTCGATTGTATGACATGGCTAGCCAAGATGGATTTAATCCCGATATTCACTTTATCAAAAGGCTCTAATGGGTTGGTTCCGAATCTTGCAAGCTGGGAATCAATGAGATGTGTAGGCATCTTTGTTGTACTTATTATTTGAATCTTATTTGTTGGTTCTGAATCTTGCAAGCTGGGAATCAATGAGATGTGTAGGCATCTTTGTTGTACTTATTATTTGGATCTTATTTGTTGGTTCTGAATCTTGCAAGCTGGGAATCAATGAGATGTGTAGGCATCTTTGTTGTACTTATTATTTGGATCTTATTTGTTGGTTCTGAATCTTGCAAGCTGGGAAACACGGCATGATGATGCAGAGGATAGCAACCATAACAAACAGTTCAAACTTGGTAGTATTATCTTTGTGAAAGTGCGACAAATGTGTTGATCGTGTGCGTCCTGAGAATAATAATTCTAATTGTTGTGCATGTTGATCCCGTGGCACTGATAGAACGATCCAATTCATTGCTTGTTTTAAGTATAAATTTCTATTAAAGCTAATTAAATTTAAGTAAAGTGACCACTAACTCCTGTTATTACAGTACCAATACAGACCCGCTCATGAACCGACGTGTGGCTGGAGTAGGTTTCTTAATGGAGGTGTTTGAATGCGCCGAGGGTGCATCTTCTGTCGGGCGTGCAGCGGACGAGGGAGGGGTAGTAACTGTTGTCGCCTGTACACACTCAGCTTACTGTTGAATCCAGTTCCCCAAGAGCTTAAAAATGAACTGCTACCGCCGCCTACACACTCGTTCACTCGAAGAGACTCCAATGCGATCCGAGGAGTGAGCTTGCTGGATATGGACTTCAGCAAGGAGTTAGTTCGCCGTTCAGTCCTATGGCTGCACCAAGTTGAATGTGATGTACACCAAGGATACGGACTCGGTGACGCTCTACCTCGCTTCAGTCCTATGGCTGCACCAGGTTCTGGAGCATTCGCCCGTTTCATCGGCAGCGCCGACTGCACCTTCGCTATGGTGGAGAGAAGGAAGAACGCGATGATTCGGCCATCTGGTGCAACAAGCTTGTCGACATCCAGAAGCAATACAAGATCATCAGCAACGGGCAGGAGAAGGACTCCGTGGTTGACCTTGCTGAGACCATCATCGACCCCTGATACGCCAACATGAAAGAAGACGACCTGAACACGTGGGAGGTACCTCTGAATCTAGCCTACATAACCTACGCGGCCAAGGACGCATACGCATGCTACGACATGTACAGGCAGATCTTGGACATGAGGGCGTGTCTGCTTCCCGTAACCGACGAGTACACGGACAGCCGCAGCGTCATGATCAAGCGTGCCAGGAAGGTCTAGATGTTGTACTTTATCTGTTTATAAGCACCTTTATCATCTGAGTGTTTCATGCATTAGCCTATGTGTCGTAATTATCTGTTTTGTCCGAAATATTTCTTTTAAGAACCCATTAACCTGATTCCTTTTTTAAGTGGCTATTTGCTTATGTATGTAAACTAGTTCACTTGTCCGTAAAAAAACTAGTTCACTTGGCTGCCGTGCTTTGAATCTCCTTCCTCCCAACATATTCCTCTCCTCAGGTGGACACAGCAGGTCTCTGAATTTTCTCCCACTTTCTTTTTCAATGTAAACTGAGTTTTCTCCCAGTACTTTCCCCTAGAACCAACACAACTGTCCCACGTCTAGCCTAAATAATAATAATACCCCACGTACTATTAACTCATCAAATTAAAATGATATTTTATTTCGTAAGTTGAAAGTTCTTACAAAATAATAATAATAATTGTTCAATCATGTGTTTATGTTTTTATAACATTTCTCCGTCTAGCCCAACATGATATTTTGTCCCAGCCCAGCAAGTCCGCGGGTTTCGAGAAAAATGCAAATGGGATTTAAACGGGCTTCATAGATGCTACATCATTGTTTCACCCAACCTACCAAATGGAATAAAAAACAAATGGATTCGCTGACATGTGGGCCAGTAGGTCGAAGCCTAAGAAGGCATTGGATTTACATCCAACGGCCGGCATTCTTCTTCAATCTCTCGTCTTCTTCCCCCAGCGCTGCCGGAACCGCCTGCTCCAGCCTTCAGCATCCAGCGGCGTTGTTTTGCGCTCCTAAGCGAAACGCTACCCGCCGACGGCCAGGCCATCCCTCCACTCCGCACCTCCTGTTATTCTCTACCGAGTGTAGGCCCACCCCGCACCCGAACTAGTCAAGTTTCCCACTCCTCTCCGTCTGCGACTCCACTGCGCTTCCCCATCTCCGGGTTGTTCCAGTCCGGGGCCTTACCGTCGTCCACCGCCTCGGTGCGCTCAGCGCGGCGTGGTCAACATACGAGAGTCATCAGAAGAGGACTGTACGTGGAGAGCCTGACGGCTGGGACCCACGAGGTCCATGGTCACACGCAAGGAAAGTTCCTCCTTATTACGCACTATACGTGCACTGTACGTGGGAAGGGCTTCTATATTTCGCGAAAAAATGTTCCCCCCACGGACAGGTCGGACCCACCAGCTATATCTTCGCACGCAAGGAAGTGCCTCCTTATTACGCACCAAAAAATGAATACCCCCTGCTAGCTGGGACCCACCATAGTGGGTGGCTGACTTGTGGGCCTACTAAGTTGACGAGGACGGAGGGCTTTGTCAACTTAGTCAATATGAACGATTCTAGCTCCAGTGACCGTACAATGTCCATCCAATGGCCATAGTGCTTCTTCAACCTCTGGTCTTCTTGCTTTACCCGCCCAAAGCAGCGCCGGTCGTGCCGCGTGCTCCTGCCTCTCGTGGCCTGCTGTGATGCCGCGGAGGCCTCACCGCCTCCTACTACTCCCAACGCTGGCCCAGGGTATCCCTTTACTCACCCACACCCCCTGTTATTCTGCAGCGACAGCAACCTCACGTCGCAGCCGAACCAGTGAACCCTCGTACTCCTCTCCGCGTGGGCATCCACTGCCGCGTCTTCCCCGGCTTCACGTCGTCCCCTTCCTAAGCCTCGCCGTCGTCCACCGCCTTGGTGCTCTCGGCGCGGCGTGGTCAATGTGGTCAATGACCGACTTCCATCGGAAGAGTACTGTACATGGAGAGGCCGACAGCTGGGTCCAAGGCCACAACCCAGTTTTTTTGTGATTTGCCAAGTAAGTCGCTTTGTCAGGCCTGTTGGGCTGCAAATCTTTCAAGACGAGGAGAGCTTCATTCGGCTGGCCGAGAAAATGGCCTATCAGTAATGAGAAATGGGTTGTACATTTTTAAAACACATCAAATCGGCAATTAGTTTCAAATATCTTTTTTTCGTTTCAAGATTTTAAATTACATTAATTTTTATGCATGGAGAATTTGTTGGATTTTATATTGATATACATTTATTTTTAAAATCAGTTTGAATGTGAGTCGAAATTTTGGGATTATAAACAGTTCGGACCGCACCGAAATATGCAATATTTCGTATAAGTTTTTGACTGTGGCCACAATATGGGCTGTAATGCTAACAAAAAGAATATGGGCTCCAAAAAAAACCTTAAGAATTAGCAAATGGGCTCTAAATTATTAGAAATAATGGCAGATGGGTCGTATGCTGTTTTCCACAGATTTGAGGATTTCCTAAAAAAAGGTTGACGCACAAGCAGTGACTATTGGATGTCCATCCAACGGCCGTCATGCTTCTTCAATCTCTGCTCTTCCTGCTCTAGCCGCTCAAACAAGCGCCGGCGAGACTGCCTGCTCCCTCCTCCGCGCGGCCGGCTGTGCTGCTGCGCAGGCCTCACCACCTCATCATACTCCCATCGTTGGCCTAGCCATCCCTCTACTCACCCACACCTACTGTTATTCTCCAGCGACGGCAGACGAACCAGTAAACCCTCGTACAGTCGTACTCCCCTCCGCGTGGGAAACAACTGCCGAGTCTTCCCTGCCTCCGTGAAGTTCCCTTCCTAGGCCTCACCATCGTCCACCTCCCTGGTGCTCTCGGCACGGCCTGGTCAACGTGGTCAACGACCGACATGCATCTGAAGTGCACTGTACGTGGAGAGGCTGACAGCTGGGTCCACGGCCGCACGCAAGGAAATGCCTCCTTATTATGCGCAAAATAATGATTCCTCCACCTGACATCAGGGATCCACCGAAAGGGCCTCTGTATTTCGTGAAAAAAACATTACCGCTGCTGACAGCTCAGACCCATCAGCTATATGTTCGCACGCAAGGAAGTGCCTCCTTATTACGCATAAAAAATGAATACTCCCCCTGTTAGCTGGGACCCAGTATAGTGGCAGGCTGACTTGTGGGCCTACTAAGTTGACGGGGACGAAGGGCTTTGTCAACTTAGTCAATATGCACGATTCTAGCTCCAGTGACCATACGATGTCCATCCAACGGCCGTAGTGCTTCTTCAACCTCTGGTCTTCATGCTCCAGCCGCCCAAACCAGCGCCGGTCGTGCCTCGTGCTCCTGCCTCCCATGGCCGGCTGCGATGCGGCAGAGGCCTCACCGCCCCCTACTACTCCCACCGCTGGCTAGGCCATCCCTCTACTCACCCACGCCCCCTGTTATTCTGCGGCGACGGCAGCCTCAAACCGCAGTGAACCAGTGAACCCTCGTACTCCTCTATGCGAGGGCATCCACTGCCGCGTCTTCCCCGGCTCCGCGTCGTCCCCTTCCTAGGCCTCACCGTCGTCCACCGCCCTGGTGCTCTCGGTGCGGCGTGGTCAACGTGGTCAAGGAATGGCTTCCATCGGACGTGGACTGTACGTGGAGAGGCTGACAGCTGGGTCCACGGCCGCAGCAAGGAAGTGCCTCCTTATTACGTGCAAAATAATTATCCTCCACCTGACAGCGGGGACCCACCGGACGGGCCACCGTATTTTGCAAAAAAACGTTTCCCCCTGACTGCTGGGACCCACCAGCTACATCTTCGCACGCAAGGAAGTACGTCCGGGCAAAAAAACGATTCGCCCCCCTGACTGCTGGGACCCACCAGCTACATCTTCGCAGGCAAGGAAGTGCCTGACAGTCGGGACCCACCTGGTCAAAGCGTACGTAGGGTTGTCATTCTGGTCGCGAACGTGTACGTACATACTGGTCATTGTAGAGGCGTGCACGTGCCATAGTAAAGGCGCGCACGTAGCATGTACGCGTACATACAGCGGCGAGGGTGCAAGAAAGAAAATATGGCCACATACATACATACGGGCAGGGTCTCGAACGCCTACTCGCGCATACGTACATGGTTGGGTCGAAACGGAGAAACATCATCGTCGTCGTGTTCATGGGGAGCCAACTGGCTGGGTCAGAACGGAATGTGTGGTCGTGTTCATCGGGAGGGCTTGGATGGAACATGCGATGGAAACAAGGCCTAGCGTACCGCACAACGGAGGAAACGGACCTCCTACGTTCGGAACGGGGTCCTGTTGATCGGGAGGGGTGTGGCGTACCGCAAAACGGAGGAAACGGACCTCCTACTGTCAAAACGGGGGTCCTGTTGATGGGGAGGGGTGTGGCGTATCGCAAAACAGACGAAATAGACTTGTGTTGGAGTGCTACGGTCGAAACGGGGGTCCTGTTCATCGGGAGGGGTGTGGTGTACCACAAAACGGACGAAACGGACTTGTGTTGGAGCGCTACGGTCGAAATGGGGGTCCTGTTCATCGGGAGGGGTGTGGCATACCGCAAAACGGGACTCCACGGGATACTGTTCATCTCCACCGTCGACCTCCTCCAGCCTCCATGGGCTACCGTCGACCTCCTCCAGCCTCCATAGGCTCATGTTCATCCAGCCTCCACCGCACGCTACTCCACCGACTATTGTTCAACCACCCCTCCACCGTCTACTGTTCATCCAGCCCTCCACCGTCTACTGTTCATCCAGCCCTCCACACCACGGGGTCCTGTTCAACCACCCCTCCACGGCCACCCCTCCACCGTCTACTGTTCATCCAACCCTCCACAACACGGGGTCCTGTTAATCCAGAGGCAACGCCACCGCTCACTATTCATCCACCCCCCCCCCCCCGCAATGCTCACTGTTCATCCAATCGATCGGCTTCAGTTAGCAGCAGTAGTGAAGGAATCGCTCCATCGGGTTCAGTTAACAGCCATCGATCGGTCGCTCGGGTTCAGTAACGCGTAGCCTGCAGTGCAGTCACTCGGGTTCAGTTAGAGCCCAACGCCTCGCTCGGGTTCAGTTAGAGCCAATGCCTCGCACACACGCGCGTACGTGTACGAGAGAAACGTGCATCGCTCGGCCCCCGACCTCCCACCGTAACCGGCAACTCCCCGAAATTTTCCTCCCCCTCGCCTCTACCACTGTTTTTTCCGTCATGGACGGCCCAAAGAATGTCATGTAGCTGTGTGTCCGGCCCGCCCAGGACGAAAAGCCCATTTTCTGTCATGATATTTTGTCATAGAAGTAGGAGTCCACCACATCTATGATGATACCGGGTTTTGTCACAATTATCGTCATAGAAGTGTCATATGTATGACAGAAAAAAAATTCGTTCGGCCCAAAATGTCACGGATGTGTCTTTTTTTTGTAGTGAACATCTCATGTTGTAGACTTTTCAGACATCGAGTAAGGTGCTATAGGTCGTTGTCGTTCACTCAGCTATGCCGTTGGAGTTGATGGACTCACTTTATCTTCCAAGCCTTCCGCTGTTATCATTTTTAGATGGACTTAAGCCATATTATTGTAATAAGTTCTCTTTTGAGACATTCGATGTAATAAGTGTGTGATTGAAACTCTGTTATAAATCCTCAAGTACTGTGCGTGTCAGCATTACTGATCCAGGGATGACACTGATGCACAGAGAGTCAGATACTAGACTGTTTCAGGTCTGGTCGCTACAAGATGGTATCAGAGCACACGCTGACTGTAGGACACGACCACTAAGTTAAAACCATAGGTCACTAATCTCTTCTCATTTCTGACTCCTCTCCTTTTCTACTCTATAGGATGGTGGACTCAAGGAACAAGTTTACACAACCAGATGAAGACACTCCTTTTGGACGACACTTGAAGGAAGTTACTAGGTACCTGAACATTGGAATACCAAGCTTCACCAGGACCTACATCGCCACTTTACCAGAAAAGGAGCGTTAGATGATTCGAGTTCAAGTTCCAGGAAGGACGTTCTTGCCAGTCACTGAGCCCGTAGAGTTTTCCTTTAATGCACCAACCTGGAGTCTTGGAAAGAGCATGGCAGCCCACATCACTATGGGACGCATTGGAGAAGTTTACCACAAGGATCTCAAGGATTCTATCTAGCAGATTTGTGGGCGCCGAGATGAGAAATGGGAGATGATTAGCACCAGGAGGGATAGGTCCATTGCAGCTTTCATCCAGGAGTTAAACCAGCACATTCGTCGCCAAGAGAACCAGATGTGTGCAGGCATGATAGATCTGAAGAAGGCAATGACCAGGATCACGGAGCTGGAGGAAGAACTCAAGTCTACACGCGACGGATATGAGGAGGAAATGACGATACTCATGAAGAAGAATGACGATCTGACAAGGAATCTAGGAGTATTCATGGGAGACCCCGCGCCAGGAGGAGATGACGACGATTCCAAGGACATTCGTTCAGAGGACTACATCATCATCGTCGACACCGACTCAGACCCCGACGATAGTGATAATGACTATGTTGATGAAGCTGGAGCAGATATCAAGGATTCTTCCACTGATTAAAGACTTCTAGTCGACCACCATATCAGTAGTAGTATTCCCCCATGTATATAGTATATCCCGAGCACTTTTGTAATGATAGTTAGATTGATTGTATGCCCTTGTTTGAATTGATTGAAGCAATATGATTGTGTTTGTCTCATGTGCATATGGGTAGTGTTTTCCCTCTAGACATTATTCTATTCTATTTTCTCATCTTTTCTAAACCCTTCAGATGCCTCTGAGACATGACAATGGATTTGCTTTCCCATTGGAGCTCACCCAGTTGATCCAGCAGCAGAATACCCTGATGCAGCTACTAGTCCAGAATCAGAACCAGGGGAGCAACAACAACAACCCACCACCACCACCACCTGTTGATCACTTAGCCCGTTTTCTAAGGCTGAATCCGCCGATGTTCTCTAATAGCACTGAGCCGATTGTTGCAGATGATTGGCTCTGCAAGATTGGGAGGGAGCTGACCACTGCTGGATGCACAGATGCGGAGAGAGTGCGTTTTGCCGCACATCAGCTTGATGGACCCGCAACATCATGGTGGGAGAATTTCACCTCCACTTACCCCATTGACACTGTTACATGGGACCAGTTTCAGCAGGCTTTCCGCACTGCCCATGTTTCAGCAGGAGCTATGAACATGAAGAAGCGCGAGTTTCGCAACTTGCGCCAAGGAGGTCGCACAGTGGGCCAGTATATGGATGAGTTTAGTAAGTTAGCCCGTTATGCCCTGGATGACGTTGCTACATATGCCGCTAAGCAGGAGAAGTTTCTCGAAGGACTGAATGACGACCTGAGCATGCAGTTGATGGTGGCAACCTTCAATAACTACCAGGAGTTGGTAGATAGAGCTCTCATGATTGAAGAGAAGCAGCAGCAGATAGACAACCGTAAGAGGAAGTATGGACAAGGGAAGTACAATTCAGGAGCTCATCAAAGGCCCCATTTTACCCCGAACTCGGGAGGACACATTCACCATAACAATGGAGGCCATAATTCCAATGGAGGAAGTTCGCATAACCATAGTGGCCCCGAGAATGGGAATGGGAATGGAGGAAGCAACGACCAGAACCGTTCCAACCCAGCAACGCCCACCAAGAAGGATCTAATTCACATTACTTGTTTCAAGTACGGGAAGAATGGACATTACGCCACCGAATGTTCTGAAGCAAAGAATGGAAATGGCAATGGAAGCTCTGGGAAGAAGCCCAACCCTTTCAACAGGGGACAAGTGAACCACATTAGCGTGGAGGAGGTTGAAGTGCAACCGGATGCAGTTATAGGTAAGTTTTTGGTTAAGTCATTTACTGCAATCGTTCTTTTTGATACTGGTGCATCGCATTCATACATATCAAGGGGATTTGTGGATAAGTATAACCTGCCAACCCAAGCCCTTAGGTCACCCATGTTAGTAACCTTGCCAGGAGCAGAGTATATGGCCAACCTATGGTGTGATCGGTTACCATTAAGGATTGGTAACTACGTGTTCCCCTCAAACCTAATAGTATTGGAATCACAAGGACTGGATGTAATATTAGGCATGGATTGGTTATCAAAGTATGGAGGGAACATTGACAGCGCTAGTAAGTCGATTATGCTCACCATCCCAGAAGGAAGAAGGATTAAGTATGTATCCCGGCATGTGCCGAAGAGGACTCAAGTGAATTCCTTATCAGGAGATGTACAGGAGGAAGTACCAGTAGTGAAGGATTTCCCTGATGTATTTCCAGAGTTGCTAGGCATGCCACCAGATAGAGACACTGAGTTTTTGATTGAGCTTTTGCCAGGCACAGGGCCAATATCTAAGAGACCGTATCGGATACCCGCGCAAGATTTGGAGGAAATTAAGAAGCAAATTAAGGAGTTATTGGATAAAGGTTATATTCGCCCAAGTTCGTCACCTTGGGGATCACCAGTACTTCTAGTGGAGAAGAAGGATGGATCATTAAGTATGGTTGTTGATTATCGTGCGTTGAATGAAGTGACGATCAAGAACAAGTACCCACTGCTGATGATCAATGATTTGTTTGACCAGTTGCAAGGAGCTAAAGTATTTTCCAAGATCGATCTGCGATCAGGATACCACTAGCTGAAGATTCGAGAGCAGGATATACCTAAGACAACTTTTACCACAAGGTACGGGCCATATGAGTATACTGTTATGTCATTTAGACTGACTAACGCACCTGCATATTTTATAAACATGATGAACAAGGTGTTTATGGAGTTTTTGGATAAGTTCGTCGTAGTGTTCATTGATGATATATTGGTCTACTCAAAGAATGAAGAGGAGCATAAGGAGCATTTGCGT
This sequence comes from Triticum aestivum, assembly GCF_018294505.1. Taxonomy (NCBI): domain Eukaryota; kingdom Viridiplantae; phylum Streptophyta; class Magnoliopsida; order Poales; family Poaceae; genus Triticum; species Triticum aestivum. The sequence goes on along the minus strand of NC_057813.1, from coordinate 189,832,326 downwards.
CTAGTTCTCGAGAAGCTCAGGGAACATCAGTTGTATGCCAAGTTCAGCAAGTGTGTGTTTTGGTTGAAGGAAGTTGGATTCCTCGTACATGTTATATCCGGAGAAGGAATAGCAGTAGACCCCACCAAGGTTGTCACTGTGACTAAATGGGTAGCATCCACGTCGGTTGGAGAGATCCGGAGTTTCCTTGGACTCGCAGGATACTATAGGAGGTTCCCTGAGAATTTCTCTAAGATTGCAAAGCCCATGACAGAGTTGTTGAAGAAGGACACCAAGTTCAATTGGACTGAGGAATGTGAGGCAAATTTTCAGGAGTTGAAGAAACATTTGGTTACAGCCCCAGTGTTGATTCTTCCAGATCAACACAAGGATTATCAAGTGTATTGCGACGCTTCTCGTCGAGGACTTGGAGCAGTGTTTATGCTTGAGGGAAGAGTTGTTTCATATGCCTCACGACAGCTTAAACCTCATGAGCTAAATTATGCTACACATGATTTGGAGTTAGCAGCCGTAGTGCATGCATTGAAGACATGGAGACATTTTCCCATCGGAAACCACTGTGAGGTGTACACGGATCACAAGAGTTTCAAGTATATCTTCACGCAGAAGGAGTTGAATCTCAGGCAAATGAGATGGTTGGAGCTCATAAAGGATTATGATATGAAGTTGCACTATCATCCCAGAAAGGCTAACGTAGTAGCCGATGCGTTGAGTCGCAAGAGTCATGTCAATACACTCATGACCAGAGGATTTCCCAAGGAGTTAGCAGAGGATCTTCACGAGCTATGTTTGGAAATAGTTCCGAGAGGTTATGTAGCAGCATTGGAAATTTAGTCTACTTTGATGGATAAGATCAGAGAAGCTCAGAAGACTGACCAAGAGATTGCCGAGATAAAGGAAAGCATGAGCAAAGGAAAGGCTAAATGATTTCATGAGGATGAGCACGATACTTTATGGTTTGAGGATCGCGTATATGTGCCTAATGACCCCGAGATCAGGAAGTTGATTCTGCAGGAGGCCCATGATTCACCGTATTCGATTCACCCAGGATATACCAAGATCTATCTAGATTTGAAGGACAGTTTCTCGTGGACCAGAATGAAGAAAGATATTGCTGAGTATGTAGCAGTATGTGATGTATGTCAGAGAGTAAATGCAGAGCATTAGAAGCCAGCAGGTTTGCTACAGCCATTGCCGATACCCAAATGGAAGTGGGATAAGTTAGGCATGGATTTTATCATGGGTTTGCCCAGGACTCGTGCAGGCTATGACTCGATATGGGTTGTAGTCGACCGGTTGATGAAGGTAGCTCATTTTATCCCAGTGAAGACCACTTACACCAGTGCTAAGTTGGCAAAGATATGCATGACCAGGATCGTATGTCTGCATGGAGTTCCGAGGACCATTGTATCAGATAGAGGAACCCAGTTTACCTCAAAGTTCTGGAATCAGTTGCACGAAACTTTGGGTACCAGGCTAGAGTTCAGTACAGCCTTTCATCCACAGACAGATGGACAGACCGAGAGAGTCAATCAGATTCTGGAGGACATGTTGAGAGCTTGTGCGCTAGATTATGGATCTAGTTGGGACGACAATTTGCCATATGCAGAGTTCTCTTACAACAACAATTATCAAGCCAGTTTGAAGATGGCCCCTTTCGAAGCCTAGTACGGAAGGTGCAGGACATTGTTGCTATGGGACAAAGTTGGAGATCGTCAGTTGTTTGGACCAGATTTGATTAAGGAGTCTAAAGAGAAGGTTAAGTTGATTCACGATAGACTCAAGGTAGCCCAGTCCAGGCAGAAGACTTATGCGGATTCTAAACGCAAGGAGACAGTTTATGAAGTCGGACACAGAGTATATCTTCATGTGTCCCCACTTCGAGGAGTTAAGTGTTTTGGAGTTAAGGGAAAGTTAGCACCATGTTTTGTGGGACCATACAAAGTTTCGGAGCGTATGGGAGAAGTTGCCTACAAGTTGGAATTGCCAGAAAGATTGTCGGGAGTTCACGATGTGTTTCACGTCTCCCAGTTGAAGAAGTGCCACGTAGAGATGGCTGATATCCCTCTAAGAGATACAGTGCCACTCGAAGCGATTCAGTTGGATAGCGATTTGACCTACGAGGAGAAACCAGTGAAGATTCTTGAGTTTGCCAGCCGAGTCACACGCAAAAAGGTTCTCAAGTTCTGCAAACACTACTAGGGAAAATCCTATACACAGAATCTTAGCAGCAGCGCACTCTAAAATAAGGCGTTGCTGCTACGTAGCAGTAGCGCGTGCAAGATTAACTCGCTGCTGAAATAGATATAGCAGTAGCGCGCCCGCTCTAAGATGCGCTACTCACATAATTCCCACGAGGCCGCCGCGAGGCTAGTTCTAGCAGCAGCGCGTTATCACGAAGAGCACTACTGCTACGTAGCATAGTAGCAGCGCATTTCGCCTACCCCCCTCTCCTCGATCCGATCCACTCACACTCACACACTCACTGGATCTCCCCCTCACCCCCCGCGTCGGTCCTCCCCCGTCGCCCCTCCTCCCTCTGCGCCGCCATCACCTCCTCTTCCTTGCTGGACTCGGTACCGGCCTCCTCCTCCGTCCTCCCTCCACTCGCCGCTGGCCGGCCCCTCCTCGCTCCGCCTTCCTCCTCCGTCCTCCCTCCACTGGCCGCCGACCGACCCCTCCTTGCTCCGCCTTCCTCCTCCATCCTACTCTCTTCTCCCTCGTCGAGTCGCCCCTCCTTCTCCCTCCTCCCTGCTACATTTTGATTTGGTAGGCTAGTTCATATGCAACATTTTGATTTAGTTGATATGATTTAGTTGATTTAGTAGGCTAGTTGATTTAGTTGATTTAGTAGGCTAGTTGATTTAGTTGATTTAGTAGGCTAGTTGATTTAGTTGATTTAGAACATTTTGATTTAGTTGATTTAGTAGGCTAGTTGATTTAGTATGCACCATTTTATTGTTATTTTTTCTGTACATGGATAGGTAGATGCTTTTGTTTTTTTGTAATAAGTTATTTTTTGGCAAAATGTAGGTGGTACCTTGTCATCTAATATGTTACTAGATCTTAGGATTATAGTTGTCCATCAAATTGCTTCTCAAGGAAGAACCAAAAATATCACATGCTACTGTTTTTCTTTCCTGTGAAGTGGATCGTTAATCCTTTGCTCATATTGCTTTAGGAAAAATGGCGCCACCACCACCACCACTATGTCGACTGTGCAAGTCAAGGTGCTCCAGCACCTTGCAACTGGCAAGCTATTCGACATCTACTTCCAACCGAGTTTTCGTCATGCGGCGGTAAGAAATTAGATGAAATGTAATAATTATTTTATTTTTAGTGTTGGCATTACTGCATTGTGCCATTTTGCTTATTTTACACAGATCATCCCATGCAATGTGAGGTTGAAATTCAACAAGCTGACAGGAGACACTGTGACATTTGAGACTCCTGGGGGGCCGTACACTACGGAGGTCGAGAAAGGACACAATATGTCATAGATTGGAGGAGATGGATGGACCCGTTTCGTCGCCCGCATGCGTCTTACTGGTGGTGAGTTGATCAGCTTCTCCTTTAAAGCAGAAAGACCGAAACTGGTTGTCATTTATCTCAACCTGGTGGAAGATGATGAAGATGACGAAGATGATGAAGATGATGAAGATGATGAAGATAATGAGGACCCACTCGATGAAGATGATGATGACCCACTTCATGAAGCCATCGTAGCTCAAAGAACGAGGCTGAGCGAGGAGGAGGTGTCCAACCTGTGGGACATAATTCCGCCACGTGCTGACTTTGTCGGGGTGCCATTCGTGACCCGCTTGACAAGTACCATGGTTGATCGACATGATATGGTATGTTATACTTACAAATGCAAATTATCCGATGAAATACTTAGTGTACAGTCCAAAGATATGTTGTGTGGAATCTAGTCGATGACATGTTTTAGTGTAGAGTTCGATCACATGCTTATTAGTGTGGAATCTAAGGAACTATTAATAGTGTAGACAATCCATATGTACTTACTTGCGAGGCTATTTATTAATTGATATGTTTTTCTTATTCAGAAATTGGCAAAGAGCCTATCTGTGAGTTATGGTATCGAGCCTGATGAAGAAGGCTCACCTGGACTATGCCTTACTGCAAGGGGCTCCGTCACAACCTGTACTTACCACGTGGACACGGATGGTCGCACACACTTAAGCTCGGTTGGGTGGAAGAAATTCCTCGATGGCAAGAATCTTCGTGTTGGACAGGCCATCCTAATTACTATCAGGAACACCAACCACCCAGGCTTGAGGATGATGATTGTCTTCGATATCATCTAGAACTACATATGTGTGTGTGGCTATATCATCTAGAACTGCATATGATGATCGTCGTCAATATCATCTAGAACTACATATGATGATCGTCGTTGATATCATCTAGAACTACATATGATGATCGTCGTCGATATGACCTTGTACTGCTTGAGGATGCATGTTGACTATGCATGAAATTGTTATCTAGTACTCCCTTCGTTCCAAATTACTCCTCGTGGTTTGAACTAAAACCACGACGAGTAATTTGGAACGAAGGGAGTACTACCTAGTACTTATAATAGTTTATGAATTTGATATCTAGTAGTAGTACCTAGTATTTGAAAAGGGAAAGAGAGAAAGGGGTATGTAGGAAAATGATGAAAGATATAGCAGTAGCGAGGGACAACGAAATCGCTACAGCTAATTAATAGCAGCGCTTTCCGCAAAACCGCTGCTGATATCGTCAATAGTAGTAGCGCGGGGACGGACCATGCTACTACTATAAGTTAGCTGTAGTGCCTTATTAGTAGTGCGTCTGCCCGCGCTGCTGCTAGCCTCAAAACCCGCGCTACTACTAGGGTTTTCCTTAGTAGTGAAAGTTCAGTGGAGCCACCATAACGAGGATGAAGCCACCTGGGAACGAGAGGAAGACCTACAGAAGGACCACCCACACCTATTTTCTATCCAACCCGAATCTCGAGGGCGAGATTCATCTTAAGGGGGGTAGGTTTGTAACATCCCAAATTTCCAATATGGAATGTTATACATTAGGACATCATTGCATATCATATTTTAATGCATTTTTGGTTGATCCTAGAAATTCTAAGCAACTCAAGGACCCACGTAGAGAGTTGGGGATTTTGTTATTTTCATGTTTGAGTTTTTCTCAAATTTTGAAAAGAGGATCATTTGGTTTTAATTATTTTTCTCTTTGAATATTTCTAATATGAAAATAAAAGAGAGGGGATAAAATGACTTCTCCAAAATAAAGAAATATTAGAGGAAAAATACTGAAATCAAATAAGAATTTTATTTGGAGTTTTATTGCTATTTCATTTGAATTAGGAAAAAAATGCGTTTTTCAAAATTGCATTAGAGGCCCAAATAATTGTTCACTTTGTCCGCAATATTTTTCGAGGATCGTGAAAATATATTATGGGATTTTTGGACTCCGTTTAGTATTCTTTTATTTGTTTTTCCGCATCAGGATTATTATTTTTCTAAAAAAAAAGCTAACCGACCTAACCGGGCCGTGCTCAAGCCGGACACTAGCCCGGCCGGCTTTATAAGCGAGGCCCGAGGCCCGCAGCCACCCCAGCCGCCGCCCCGAAACCCTAGCTCCGCCCGCGCCGCCGCTGCCGCCGCCGCCGGAGCCACCGCTGACCCCGCTGCCGGAGCAGCCTCGCCGCTGCCGACCCCACCGTCGCCCCGTCCGCCAAGGTAGCCGCCGCCGGCGCCGGTTTTCCCGAAAAAATCGATCGGTTTTTTTCGGAACCCTAGATCTAGTTTTTTGTCAGATTGATTCGGTTCTTCGGTTTAGTTAAATAGCATACGTTCGTCCGTATGTTTGTTTTAATGAATGTTGTTCGTCCGTTAGCCGCAGATAGCGAACGTTCGTTCATTAGCCTGTTCGTCTTCTTTTATTTTCCACGGTTTTTCCGCGATTATTTTCGGTCGTGATTTCTGCCCTGATCTTCATTTTGGTTTATCTTTTCGCTCGTTTATTCGATTCAAGTGAAACAAGCGCCTAGATCTTCGTCTCGAAGCCCTTTCTGTTTAACCAACTTGAACAAGATTTTGGTACTGTAAAATTTTATTTTAGTCCAGATTAGTAAACGAATCTTGTTTCTTTCGTAGTTTGAGTTTGGTTGCTTCGTTTGATTTGATTCTTTTTGCAAACCGGAGTTCTTCAGTTGAACTTTCTGGTTAGTTTTTCTTATTTGAGTTTTACCCATGCTTCTAGTTGAGTGCTTATGTATGCTATTGTTTGTTTGCGATAGAATTCCCGGAGTGCGAAGCGTGCTACCACGAGTCTCTAGGTTTTGTGGATCATCAACAAGGCAACTAACACTTTGATCATACCTCTTTATTACCTAGTTTTTATGCATTAGTTCAACCCTCAAACATTGCATGGTTAGGATCTGATAACATGTGGGTTTGGGAAGTAGATGATGAGGTAGAACCTATTGCCCTTTCATTATCAAACCTTTGGGAGTTACTTCTATGTTATGCTCAGGATTGCTATGCTATGCTCGTAGACGTGGATTGGGTGAGTGTATCCATGACAGATGTGAGTATTGTTAATTAATGGTTAACTTAAGGTGGCCACTTAAATACACATCTGGGTGGATTGGTTGAGGCACCCTGGAGTACCCAGTGGTTGTCAGGGCACCTGGAGAATCTAGTGTTGTCCTAGGATATCCCGGAGTACCCATGTGATCATCCTACGGTTCGCCACCCAGGCTCAAAGGTATCATAAGATTATTCATTCTGAAAACTTCCGTGTGCAGCCACAAGCCAATATGGGCTCTGGCATAGTTGAGTAAGTTGCGTGAGCTCTTGAAGAGGTAGATTAGCAGATGTAGTGGGTTGTAGGTGGTACTGTCTACCCAGAGTAGGGAGTTAATGCTTCAGAAAGACTATGTCTCCATCCTCCTATCATGGATGTGTTCGAGTCTTGTGGGGAAAAGTGCGCAAACCTCTATAGAGTGTATAAACTAATCATGGTTAGCCGTGTCCCCGGTTATGGACATCTTGAGTATCTGGTTCTTGGATTATCATGTTGATCTCATCACTCTAAATTAATTTGTTGGGTTTAATGATGATGTTTAATTGGGATTGAGTTGGAGGAACCTTCTCAATGTTTAACAACCACCATGATAGTTAAATAAAACTTATTCCTTTGTTGTAGGGAAAAATTGGCTTTATGCAAAACTGTAACCATAGAGCTTTCCACCAACCATATATGCATGTGGTGATAGCATTCATTCTGTTCATTACTCTATGTGTTACATTGCCAGCATATTCCATGTGCTGAACCATTTCGGGCTGCAACATCTCATGTTGCAGACTTTTCAGACATCGAGTAAGGTGCCATAGGTCGTTGTCGTTCACTCAGCTATGCCGTTGGAGTTGATGAACTCACTTTATCTTCCAAGCCTTCCGATGTTATCGTCTTTAGATGGCCTTAAGCCATATTATTGTAATAAGTTCTCTTTTGAGACATTCGATGTAAAAAGTGTGTGATTGAAACTCTGTTATAAATCCTCAAGTACTGTGCATGTCAGCATTACTAATCGAGGGATGACATTGATGCACAAAGACTAGACAGTTTGAGGTCTGGTCGCCACATGGGCTTTTGAGGACTTGGCACGCCCAACCCAATAAAGCCAGGGCACCTCCCCGCAGCCCATGCATCCCTTGGGTCATGGTAAACCCACTTGTGGACTTCTGGAATCCTTCGGAACCTTCTAGAAGCTTTCCAGTACAATATCGAAAAAATTGCACCTTTTTTCGGAACCCAAAATATGACTTCCTATATATAAATCTTTACCTCTCGACCATTCCGAGACTCCTTGTGATGTCCGGGATCTCATTCGGGACTCCGAACAACATTTGATTACCACTCATCAAATATCCCAATACTACTCTAGCGTCAACGAGTGTTAAGCGTGCGACCCTATAGGTTCGGGAATCATGTAGTGATGACTGAGACACCTCTCCAATCAATAACCAATAGCGGGACCTAGATGCCCATATTGATTCCTACATATTCCATGAAGATGTTTATCGGTTGAACCTTTATGACAACACACGTAGTTCCCTTTGTCTGTCGGTATGTTACTTGCCCAAGAATCGATCGTCGGTATCTCTATACCTAGTTCAATCTCGTTATTGGCAAGTCTCTTTACTCGTTCCGTAATACATCACCTCGTTGACTAACTCCTTAGTCATTTGCTTGCAAGCTTATGATGTGTATTACCGAGAGGGCCCAGAGATACCTCTTCGATACTCGGAGTGACAAATCCTAATCTCGATCCATGCCAACTCAACAAACACCTTCGGAGATACCTTTAGAGCATATTTATGATCACCCAGTTATGTTGTGACATTTGATAGCACATGAGGTATTCCTCCGGTATCCGAGAGTTGCATAATCTCATAGTCGAAGGAATATGTATTTGACATGATGAAAGCAATAGCAATAAACTGAACGGTCATTATGCTAAGCTAACGGATGGGTCTTGTCCATCACATCATTCTCCTAATGATGTGATCCCGTTATCAAATGACAACACATGTTTATGGTTAGGAAACTTAACCATATTTGATTAACGAGCTAGTCTAGTAGAGGCTTAGTAGGGACATGGTGTTTTGTCTATGTATCCACACATGTATCAAGTTTCCGGTTAATACAATTCTAGGATGAATAATAAACATTTATCATGATATAAGGAAATATAAAATAACAACTTTATTATTGCCTCTAGGGCATATTTCCTTAAGTTTCCCACTTGCACTAGAGTCAATAATCTAGTTCACATCGCCATGTGATTTAACACCAATAGTTTAGCACACGTGCGCCTCGATGACGTATCCTCCTTCTTGATCCAGTAGTGGGAGAGGAGAAGTAGATGGGATGACAACCAACATGACAACATGGTGGTGATGGTGGTGGTGGAGCACCAACAGCGGTTCGCTAAGCGTCGCCGGGACGAGGCGGTGAAACTACAGAGTAACGGGAGAGAGAGGGGCGCCAAGGGCTTTGTGTGTCCTTTTGGGGTGCCCCCTCCCTTCTATATATAGGTGGAGGGGCGTGGCAATATCCCCTCCAAAGTCCAAGGTGCATCAAAGGGGGAGGAGGACATGGAATCCAAGTCCAATCCTATTCCTACTAGGACTCCTTCCTTTTTTTCCCTTTCCCTGGCCACATGGGCTTTTGAGGACTTGGTGCGCCTAGCCCAATAAGGCTAGGGCACCTCCCCGCAGCCCATGCTAGCCCTTGGGTCATGGTAAACCCACTTGTGGACTTCCGGACCCCTCCGGAATCCTCTGGAACCTTCTAGAAGCTTCCCGGTACAATACCGAAAAAACTGCACCTTTTTCCAGAACCCAAAATATGACTTCCTATATATAAATCTTTACCTCTCAACCATTGCGATACTCCTCGTGATGTCCGGGATCTCATCCGGGACTCTAAACAACATTTGGCTACCACTCAACAAATATCCCAATACTACTCTAGCGTCAACGCACGTTAAGCGTGCGACCCTGCAGGTTCGGGAATCATGTAGTCATGACCGAGACACCTCTCCGGTCAATAACCAATAGCAGGACCTGGATGCCAATATTTATTCCTACATATTGCATGAAGATCTTTATCGGTTTAACCTTTATGACAACATACACAGTTCCCTTTGTTTGTCGGTATGTTACTTGCCCGAGATTCGATCGTCGTTACCTCTATACCCAGTTCATTCTCGTTACCAGCAAGTCTCTTTACTTGTTCCTTAATACATCACCTCGTTGACTAAATCCTTAGTCATTTGCTTGCAAGCTTATGATGTGTATTACCGAGAGGGCCCAGAGATACCTCTCCGATACTCAGAGTGATAAATCCTAATATCGATCTATGCCAACTCCACAAACACCTTCGGAGATACCTGTAGAGCATCTTTATGATCACCCAGTTACGTTGTGACATTTGATAGCACACATGGTATTCCTCCGGTATCCAGGATTTGCATAATCTCATAATCAAAGGAATATGTATTTGACATGATAAAAGCAATACCAATAAACTGAATGATCATTATGCTAAGGTAACGGATGGGTCTTGTCCATCACATCATTCTTCTAATGATGTGATCCCATTATCAAATGACAACACATGTCTATGGTTAGGAAACTTAACCATCTTTGATTAACGAGCTAGTCTAGTAGAGGCTTACTAGGAACACAGTGTTTTGTCTATGTATCCACACATGTATCAAGTTTCCAGTTAATACAATTCTAGCATGAATAATAAACATTTATCATGATATAAGGAAATATAAAATAACAACTTTATTATTGCATCTAGGGCATATTTCCTTCAAGAAGACACTCGTACGACTTGGAGATGAAGTCAGAGGAGTCCCGAGGCAGCGACAAGCCTTACAGGCACTCCCTGGGGGCGCTCTGAGGGCTTATGGGCCCCTCGGAGCTCCTTCAACCGTAATCTTTGGCCTATAAATTCCCAACTATTCCCAAACGACCAGAAGCTTCCACCAAAATACTTTTCTGCCATCGTAACTTTCTGTACCCATGAGATCCCATCTTGTGGCCTTTTCCGTCACCCTACTGGAGGGGGACTCGATCACAGAGGGCTTCTACATCAACTCTATTGCCCTTCCGACGAAGCATGAGTAGTTTACCATAGACCTACGGGTCCAAAGCTAGTAGCTAGATGACTTCTTCTCTCTCTTTGATCTTCAATACAATGTTCTCCTCGATGTTCTTGGAGTTCTATCCGATGTAATATTCTTTTGCGGTGTGTTTGTCGAGATCCGATGAATTGTGGATTTATGATCAGATTACCTATGAATATTATTTGAGTCTTCTCTAAATTCTTATATGCATGATTTGACATCTTTGCATTTCTCTTTGAATTATCGGTTTTGTTTGGCCAACTAGATTGGTTCTTCTTGCAATGGGAGATGTGCTTAGTTTTGGGTTCAATCTTGCGGTGTCCTCACCCAGTGAAAAAGTAGGGGTAAAAAGATGGGGCTTTCATCATATTGCCTGAGTTTATCCCTCTACATCATGTCATCTTACTTCAAAGAGTCACTCTGTTCTCTTGAACTTAATACTCTAGATGCAGGCAGGAGTCGTTCAATGTGTGGAGTAATAGTAGTAGATGCAGGCAGGAGTCGGTCTACTTGAAACGAACATGATGCCTATATTCATAATCATTACCTTGGATATCGTCATAACTTTGAGCTTTTCTATCAATTGGTCGACAATAATTTGTTCACCCACCGTATGTTTTCTTTCAAGAGAGAAGCCTCTAGCGAAACGTATGGCCCACGGGTCTATTTTCCACCATATATTTTCAGATCTATAAACCAAAAAACCCCAAAATACCTTACTATAATTTATTTAATTTTACTTTGTTTTACATTTTAGTAATCTTTTATATCTATATCTATCAGATCTCATCCTTGCAAGTGACCTGAAGGGATTGACAACCCTTTATCGCGTTGGGTGCAAGTGTTTGATTGTTTGTGCAGGTGCATAGATTGGAGACTTGCGTGTACCTCCTACTGGATTGATACCTTAGTTCTCAAACTGAGGGAAATACTTATCTCTACTTTGCTGCATCACCCTTTCCTCTTCAAGGGAAAAACCAACGCAAGCTCAAGAAGTAGCAAGAAGAATTTCTGGCACCATTGGCGAGGAGACATCATCAACATCTATCAGCTTCCTAATCACAAATCTCATCTCCTTACAATTTATATTATTTTCCATTTGCCTCTCATTTTCATCTCCCCCACTTCACAAAATTTGCCTTTTTATCTGCCTTCTTTCCGTTTACCCTTTATCTCGTTCGATCTTCTGTTTGCTTGTGTCACCATGTGCCTTTTATTTGCTTGCATCTTCGCTTGCTAAAAATCTATTGATATGGATCCTCATCTACTTTCTAATCTTTTTAAAAGATCCACTTATGATAAACCAATTTCTTGAGTGCACTTGATTATCTCTATGAAGTTTTGCTTGAAATTCATGAATCTGAAGATTGTGATGAAGTATTGGAAGAAGAAATTGATAAAGAGATTCATGATATCTCTTTCAACGAAAAGCATGATTGCAATGATGCCATTATAAACTCTATTAATATCAATTGTGTTAATGATATGCAAAACCCCAAGCTTGTGGATGCTAATTTTGATATGTTCACTTCTTATTGTAATGATGAATATTTTATTAATATTAATATTTGCAATAATATTGAGAGTGGGTTTGGAATAACATCAACTTTAAGTAAAAATAATCCCACATATTCGGAGAGTGTTCAATTTTATGAAAATTTTGGTAAAAGTGGTCTTGCAGAGGTCATGACTTTATTTGATCCCACTATTTTGGAAGAGTGTCAACTTTCCATGCATGTGGATCATGAAGAGAATATTTTATGTGACAGTTATATTGTTGAATTTGATTATGATCCTATATGTCATTATTATGATAGAGGAGAATATGGTTGTAGGAATTTTAATGTTACTAGATTACCTCTCTTCATTTTGAGATTGCTATTGTTTCTTTCTTGTTCCTTGCATATGCTAAATATTTCTTGCATTAATAATTTGTTTGATTATAAAATGCATATGCATAGGAATTATGTTAGACTTAAGTGTGTTTGTCACATGTTTTATGGTGCTCTCTTTGCGTTGCAATTATTATCTTTCATGTGAGCATCAATAAAATTTTATGCCTAGCTAGGGGCGTTAAACAATAGCACTTGTTGGGAGGAAATCCAATTTTATTTTTTGTTTTGGGTTCTGTTTATCAATAAATACATATTATTACCTATTTAGTAATTGTGTTTTGCTGTTTTAATTAGTGTTTGAGCCAAGTAAGACCTTTGGGATGGCTTACAGTGATAGTTAATTTGATCTAGCTGAAAAACAGAAACATTTTCACCCAGTAAAACAATTTTCAAAAATCACAGAAGCATGATTTTGATATGAATTGTTTTACACAAGATTTATATACAAATTACCCAGGTTTTCCTAATTTTTCAGAATTTTGGAGTTACAGAAGTATACGAAGTTTACAGATTGCTACAGACTGTTCTGTTTTTGACAGATTCTGTTTTCTATGTGTTGTTTGCTTATTTTGATGAATCTGTGGGTAGTATCAGGGGGTATGAACCATGGAAAAGTTGGAATACATTAGATATTACACCAATATAAATGAATAATGAGTTCACAACAGTACCAAAAACTGGTGATTTATTAGTTATACTAACAGATCTCATGAGTTTTCTGTTGAATTTTGTGTTGTGTAGTTTTCAAGTTTTGGTGGAAAGATTTGATGGACTATGGAGTAAGGAGTGGCAAGAGCATAATCTTGGGGATTCCCAAGGCACCCCAAGGTAATATTCAAGGACAATCAAGCATCTAAGCTCGGGGATGCCCCGGATGGCATCCCCTCTTCCGTCTTCAATCCATCGGTAAATTTACTTGAGGCTGTATTTTTATTCACCACATGATACGTGTTTTGCTTGGCGCGTCTTGTATGATACGAGTCTTTGCTTTTTAGTTTGCCACAATCATCCTTGTTGTACACACCTTTTAAGAGGGACACTCATGAATCGTGATTTATTAGAATACTCTATGTGCTTCACTTATATCTTTGAGCTAGGCAATTTGCTCTAGTGCTTCACCTATATCTTTTTAGAGAACGGATGTGTCTTTGTTTTATAGAAATTGTTGAACCCTCATGCTTCACTTATATTATTTTGAGAGTCTCTAAACAGCATGGTAATTTTCTTAGGTTACGAATTTAGTCCTAATATGATGGGCATCCAAGAGGGATATAATAAAAACTTTCATATAAAGAGCATTAAATACTATGAGAAGTTCGATTCCTTGCATTTGTTTTGAGATATAAATATGGTGATATTAGATTCATGCTAGTGAGTAATTTTAGATTGGTAGAAATAATCGGGTTAAAGTTTGTGATTCCCATAGCATGCACGTATGGTGAACCGTTATGTGATGAAGTCGGAGCATGATTTATTTATTGATTGTATTCCTTTGTGTGGAGGTCGGGATCGCGTGATGGTTTACTCCTACGAACCCTTCCCCTAGGAGCATGCGTGTAGTACTTTGTTTCGATAGCTAATAATTTTTGCAAATAGTATGTGAGTTCTTTATGACTAATGTTGAGTCCATGGATTATACGCTCTCTCACCCTTCCACCATTGCTAGCCTCTCTAGTACCGCGCAATTCTCGCCGGTGCATTAAACCCAACATATACCTTCCTCAAAACATACACCATACCTACCTATTATGACATTTCCATAGCCATTCCGAGATATATTGGCATGCAACTTCCACCGTTCCATTTATTATGACACGCACCATCATTGTCATATTATTCTCATATGCATGAGGAATTTCTATAGGGTCATATTTTGTTTTAGAATTGAGTTGTAATTCTTCAGTTATAAGTAAATAAAAGTGTGATGATCATCATTATTAGAGCATTGTCCCATGTGAGTAAAGAATGATGGAAGCTATGATTCCCTTACAAGTTGGGATGAGTCTCCGGACTTCACAAAAAATAAAATAGGCCAAAAGAAGCCCACAAAAAATGAGAGAAAAGAGAGAAGGGGCAATGCTACTATCCTTTTACCACACTTGTTCTTCAAAGTAGCACCATGATCTTCATGATAGAGAGTCTCCTATATTATCACTTTCATATACTAGTGGGAATTTTTCATTATAGAACCTGGCTTGTATATTCCAATGACAGGCTTCCTCAAATTGCCCTAGGTCTTCGTGAGCCAGCGAGTTGGATGCACACCCACTTAGTTTCTTTTTGAGCATTCATACACTTATAGCTCTAGTGCATCTGTGGCATGGCAATCCCTAATCACTCACATTGATATCTATTGATGGGCATATCCATAGCCCGTTAATACGCCTAGTTGATGTGAGACTATCTCCTTCTTTTCGTCCTCTCCACAACCACCATATTCTATTCCACCTATAGTGCTATATCCATGGCTCACGCTCATGTATTGCGTGAAAGTTGAAAAAGTTTAAGAATACTAAAGTATGAAATAATTGCTTGACTAAAACCGGGTTGTGCATGACTTAATACTTTGTGTGATGAAGATGGATCATAGCCAGACTATATGATTTTGTAGGGATAACTTTCTTTGGCCATGTTATTTTGAGAAGACATGATTGCTTCATTAGTATGCTTGAAGTCTTATTGTTTTCATGTCAACATTAAACTTTTCTTTTGAATCTTATGGATCTGAATATTCATGCCACAATGAAGAAAATTACATGGATAAATATGTTAGGTAGCATTCCTCATCAAAAAATTTGTTTTTATCATTTACCTGCTTGAGCACGAGCAGGAATTAAGCTTGGAGATGCTTGATACGTCTCGAACGTATCTATATTTTTGATTGTTCCATGCTATTATGTTATCTCTTTTGGATGTTTTATATGCATTAATATGCTATTTTATATTATTTTTGAAACTAACGTATTGACCTAGAGCCTAGTTCCAGTTTATGTTTTTCCCTTGTTTCCGAGTTTTACAGAAAAGGAATATCAAATGGAGTCCAAACGGAATAAAACTTTGGCGATGATTTTTCTTGGACTAGAAGACACCCATACGACTTGGAATGAAGTCGGAGGAGTCCCGAGGCGTTACTCTGTTTTCATCATATAAGAACCACCAAAATACTTTTCCGCCGCCGTAACCTTCTGTACCCATGAGATTCCATCTTGTGGACTTTTTCGGCACCCTGCTGGAGGGGGATTCGATCACAGAGGGCTTCTACATCAACTGTATTGCCCTTCTGATGAAGCGTGAGTAGTTTACCACAGACCTACGGGGTCCATAGCTAGTAGCTAGATGACTTCTTCTCTCTCTTTGATCTTCAATACAATGTTCTCCTCAATGTTCTTGGAGTTCTATCCGACGTAATATTCTTTTGCGGTGTGTTTATCGAGATCCGATGAATTGTGGATTTATGATCAGATTATTTATGAATATTATTTGAGTCTTCTCTAAATTCGTATATGCATGATTTGATATCTTTGTGTTTCTCTTCAAATTATTGGTTTGGTTTGGCCAAGTAGATTTGTTCTTCTTGCAATGGGAGAGGTGCTTAGTTTTGGGTTCAATCTTGCGGTGTCCTCACCTAGTGACAAAGTAGGGGTAGCGAGGCACGTATTGTATTGTTGCCATCAAGGGTAAAAAGATGGGGCTTTTATCATATTGCTTGAGTTTATCCCTCTACATCACGTCATCTTATTTAAAGCGTTACTCTGTTCTCTTGAACTTAATACTCTAGATGCAGGCAGGAGTCGGTTGAGATGTGGAGTAATAGTAGTAGATGCAGGCAGGGGTCGATCTACTTGACATGGACGCGATGCCTATATTCCTAATCATTGTCTTGGACATCGTCATAACTTTGCGCTTTTCTATCAATTGCTCGACAGTAATTTGTTCACCCACCGTATTTTCTTTCAAGAGAGAAGCCTCTAGTGAAACATATGTCCCGAGTCTATTTTCCATCATATATTTTTAGATCGACAAACAAAAAAACCCAAAAATACCTTGCTGCAATTTATTTACTTTTACTTTGTTTTACATTTTAGTAATCTTTTATATCTATCTCCATTAGATCTATCCTTGCAATTGATTGTGAAGGGATTGACAACCCCTTTATTGCGTTGGGTGCAAGTGTTTGATTGTTTATGCAGGTGCATAGATTGGAGGCTTGCGTGTACCTCCTACTGAATTGATACCTCGGTTCTCAAACTGAGGGAAATACTTATCTCTACTTTGCTGCATCACCCTTTCCCTTCAAGGGAAAAACCAACGCAAGCTCAAGAAGTAGCACTCCTGCCGCTTGCCGTATTCATCGACATGCAAGTCGTGAACCTATTACAAAACATGATCATCTCATACATCAACATATATCGCATCACATTTTGGCCATACCACATCACAACATGCCCTGCAAAAACAAGTTAGACGTCCTCTACTTTGTTGTTGCAATTTTTACATGGCTACTAGGGCAAACTATAAGAACCGTTCTTATCTATGCATAACCACAATGGTGATATACAAGTTGCCTTTTAACCTTGTACAAGGACCGCCCTCGTCAAATCAGATTCAACTAAAGTGGGAGAGACAGACACCCGCAAAGCCACTTTTATGCAATACAAGTTGCATGTCAAACAGTGGAACCGGTCTCATGTGCGTGGACATGTAAGATTGGTCCTAGACGCTTCATCCCACAATACCGCCGAATTCAAATAAGACAAGGGAAGTAAGAAATTTGAACGTCAACGCCCACAACTTCTTTGTGTTCTACTCGTGCATATACATCTACGCATAGACCTAGCACTGATACCACTGATGGGGAACTTTGCATGAAAATCAAAATTTTGCTACAAAACACCCAAGATCTAATCTAGGAGATGCAAATAAACGAGAGGGGTGTGTGTGTACATACCCTTGTGTATGGAAAGCGGAAGCATATATAACGCGGTTCATGTAGTCGTACTCTTCGCGACTCAATCACGATCCAATCCGATCTAGCGCCGAACGGATGGCACCTCTGCATTCAGCACACGTGCGGCTCGATGATGTCTCCTCCTTCTTGATCTAGCAAGCAAGAGAGGATAAGCAGATGGGATCTCAACCAACATGAAGGAGTGGTGGAGATGGTGGTGGTGCAATCCCGGCAGGCCTTCGCCAAACGCTGCCGGAACCAATCTGAGGAGAAAACGGAGTTTTAGGAGAGCTAGGGCTGTCGCCGAGGAGTGGGATTTGGTGTGTCCAGCCTATTTATAGGAGGCAAGGGGGAGGGTTGGGGCGCAGCCTTGTCCCCTCCTCCAAGGGAGGGGGCGCCGGCCTAGGGAGGAATCCTCCCTCCCCAAGGCACCTAGGGGGTGCCTTCCTCCTTAGGACTCTTCCCCCTTTCCTTATTCTAGGCGCATACGCCTCTTGGGGCTGGTGCCCCTGGCCCATGTAGGCCAGGGCACCCCCCTACAACCCATGTGGGCCCCTGGGGCAGGTGGACCCCCGGACCCCTTTCGGCACTCCCGGTACAATACCGATAATGCCTGAAACTTTTCCGGTGACCAAACATGACTTCCTATATATGAATCTTTATGTCCGAACCATTCCGGAGCTCCTCGTGATGTCTAGGATCTCATTCGGACTCAGAACAACATTCGGTTACAAATGCACATATCCCGATACTACTCTAGCGTCATCGAACGTTAAGCGTGCGGACCCTACGGGTTCGAGAATCATGTAGACATGACCGAGACACTTCTCTGGTCAGTAACCAATAGCGGGACCTGGATGCCCATATTGGTTCATACACATTCCACAAAGATCTTTATCAGTTTGAACCATGATGTCAAGGATTCAGTCAATCCCGTATGCAATTCCCTTTGTCCGGCGATATGTTTCTTGCCTGAGATTCGATCGTCGGTATCTCTATACCTAGTTCAATGTCGTTACTGACAAGTCTCTTTACTCATTCTGTAATACAAGATCATGTGACTAACTCATTAGGCAGATTGCTTGCAAGCTCTTTACGATGTTGTATTACCGAGAGGGCCCAGAGATATATCTCCGTCACACGGAGCGACAAATCCCAGTCTCGATCCGTGCCAACCCAATAGACACCTTCAAAGATACTTGTAGAGCACCGTTATGATCTCCCAGTTACGAAGTGACGTTTGGATACACACCAAGTATTCCTCCGGTGTCAAGGAGTTGCACGATCTCATGGGTTAAGGAATAAATACTTGACATGATGAAAGCTATAGCAAATAACTAAACAATCTGATGCTAAGCTTAAGGTTGGGTCTTGTCCATCACATCATTCTCCTAATGATGTGATCCCGTTATCAAATGACAACATATGTCTATGGTTAGGAAACCTTAACCATCTTTGATCAACGAGCTAGTCTGGTAGAGACTTACTAGGGACACGGTGTAATTTATGTATTCACACATGTATTTTAGTTTCCGATCAATACAATTCTAGCATGAATTATAAACATTTATCATGAACGGGAAATACGATAATAACCAATTTATTATTGCCTCTAGGGCATATTTCCAACACTATTGGCTCCAGATTTCAGGCCCAAGTGTCAAAGACTGGACAAGAGGATCTGAATTAAATCACGCCCTCAAAATGATCAGGCATGCTACACACACCCTTGAGTGACCAAGGAATATGAACGCCAGACCAGATACATAATGGCAGAAACACGATAATAAGATAGATATGCGCGTGCATTCGTCACCTCATGCTACTGACCTGTGATAATTGATAAAGATGACATCCATACTCCTCGTAGTCCTCGTCATCTGATAGATGGCACGTTCTATACAACAAGGTAGCTACGACCGCGGGGTTCGGAGAAGACAAGAGGACTAGATTAGGTGTTGATGCATACGAGGAGAGGCTGGGTTAGGGGACGGGATGGTGGATACTTTCAAAATAGTTTACACTTCCCGTCATAAATATGCAATTCACCAAATGAATGATAAGAAAAAAAAATAAGGCAACAACCAACAAATCATAGTATTCGTGAGTTAATTACCATAACAAGACAAACATGTATATTATCAAACTGTGGGAGGTACCTGCATCTATGATATATGGCTTCCTTCCACCACGAAGATTTAGAAAGATATGAGGCAATAGCTGCAAGAGAATGGCATAATTATGCAAACCATTGCTTACATTTCCAACTAAAGATATGAATAGCTTGCTTATAAAACTGAACACTTACCACCAAAATGATTTGTCAAAGGAGGCAAATCTAGAGGCTGTATAGGTAAGCCGTGTCTTCAACAATGATTCGATGATACAAAAGATTCAAGCTACTACAAACCAAGCATGAAAGAATAATAAATATTTGACGTATTACCACTGAGAAAAAAAGATAGGAATCATCTTCACATGCAGTACATTTCCCGAAAAGACATAACTAGCAACGATACAAATTACACGAACAATAACCTTTTCTGACATCAACGAATAGGAGTGCTAGTAACACACATAATAGTAGCTCATAAAATTTTGAGACGCAACAGAGAGAAAAGCTCTTTCGTGCAAAATGACAACATAGTAAATCATTTGCCAAGATCCCGCGGTCACGAGATCGACATTCTACACGATAAATTGTATGAAAAACTAAAGATCCTGATTTCTTTTTTGCTTAACCATGGTTGAGGCTTACCATTGGAAAATGAGAAACTTGCTTGGACAAGGATAGTAAGATGCGACTGTTCTGACATCAGGGGAGGACTCGACGGCTTGCTCGATTTGCAATGGGGACTAGCCCGGATCTGGAGCAGGGAGCACGCAGTGCAGGCAACGTAGGCACAGTGGTCCTGTTAGTGTGAGGTGGTACACGGGGGGTCGATGGAGGTGGGCTACGGTGACGGACGGAGGTGGAGGCAGAACGGCGCGGGCGGAGGGGGAGATGGAAGGCGGGCGACGGTGGCCGACGCAGATTGATCCGGACTGCGGTGGAGGAGGTGAGAGACGTGTGGACGTGGAGGTCGGAGGACTGGAAGGCGAGCAACAATGGAGCGATTTCCGTGGAGGAGGGTGGCGGCGGCTGCTTGAAGAAATTGGAAGAGGGCGGCGGCTGCATGAAGCGGATGAGACGGGGAGAGGAGACAATGGATTGTTCTAGGGCTTTTGTTTATCTCTCTGGGCTTATTTTCTCCTGTGGGCCCATACCGCACAGTAAATATAAGTTGGTGCAAGCACAAGCAGGTTTCATAGGCTTTGAGGTGCCAAGGGGAAAACTTGGCGCGAGCTAAGAATTTTCGGCGCCAGAGCCCATTTCGCGGCAGTGCAATGGCGGGCTGGGCCTAAAATACCTTCCCTGTGCGTTGGGCACTCACAGGGAAACATATTTTCGTGTGGGACATAATTGTCTCTACAAAATATTTCTTCTTGCGTGGGACCTACTTATCAATGACCACTTATTTCTTTCACAATTTTTCCATCTCAATAATGCTAAGCATACAAACATTTACATGCTTTTACACGTTGACTAGGATCTTTTTAAACTAAATAACCTCTCCCCTTGATTTTTATGGGGTGGGCCCCTTCTCCCCCTTAATATCCAATCAAAACCCACCTTTATGTAAAAGCATGTTGCCTTTTATACATGTAGCATTACTCTTTCCATCTACCCTGAGCTAGAGGAAGCTTTCGGAGGGAGAGAGATGGCTGAGATCCACTCTCAAGCAGTTGGTGCTGGGTTGGCGTCGCTTGAAAGAACGATCGCCAGAAAACGATCGAGGACCAGGTACCTGCGAGACGGGGATGCGAACACTAAGCTGTTCCATCTGATCGCAAATGGGAGGAAGGCCAAGAACTTCATACCGGCATTACACGTGGACGGACAAGTGGTGACAGATCAAAAGGGAAAGGAGGAGGCATTCTACCTGGCGTACCAGGAGCTATTGGGGAAGGCATCGGCACAAGAGCACCCTCTTGACCTGGAATTCTTGAACATCAATAGCCTCGATCTCTCGGAGCAGGATACAATTTTCCAGGAAGAGGAAGTTTGGAATGTGATCAGAGAGATGCCCTCGGACAGAGCACCGGGGCCGGATGGATTCATCGGCATCTTCTTCCAAAAAGCATGGCCAATAGTCAAAGAGGATGTCATGGCAGCACTCCACAAACTGTTCCTTGACAACGGAAGAGGATTTGGGAGACTTAACCATGCTCTTATCACGCTAATCCCCAAGTGTCCAGAGGCGTGCACTGTGAGAGACTTTCGACCAATCTGTTTGGTCCATAGCATCCCGAAGATTGCATCCAAGTTGTTGGCCTCTAGACTATGCCAACGCATGCCAGAGCTCGTCAGCTTGAACCAATCGGCATTCATCAGGGGGCGCAGTATACATGATAATTTCATCCTGGTGAGACAGATGGCACGGAGATTGCACAAAAGGAAGGCTAAAGGGGTGCTACTCAAGCTGGACATCTCAAGAGCCTTCGACTCGTTGTCCTAGCCGTTCTTGTTCAAGGTGTTAAGGGCCAAAGGTTTCTCTGAGCGTTGGCTGTCTTGGGTCGCGACGTTGCTACACACTGCTAGCTCTCGTGTGGTAGTCAATGGCTCGGCCGAGGAGAAGTTCATGCACGCATGTGGGCTGAGACAAGGAGAATCGCTTTCGCCTTTTCTATTCGTGATAGCCATGGATGTGCTCACTGCGATCATCATCAAGGCCAATGAAGCCCGGCTGCTTAGTAAGATTAATGGATGTGATCCTACTCAGAGGCTGTCGTTATATGCTGACGATATCATCTTGTTCGCAAAACCGAATGTAGTTGACATGCACTTTGTTCAGGAGGTGCTATAGATCTTTTGTGAGGCTTCCGGCTTGCGGGTGAACTATGCAAAATCCTCAGCCATACTTATCAGAGGAGAGGAGAGGGATGAACAGCTTATTCGGAACACCATGCCCTGGAAGTTGGACAAGTTCCCTTGCAAATACCTCGGGCTGCAACTTGCCATTAGACAACTGACCCGATCAGATTGGCAGCCCATCGTTGACGCAGCACTAAAAATCCTCCCAGGCTGGCAGAGAGGGCTGGTGACCAGACCGGGTAGGCTCATCTTGCTGAATCAAGTAATGAGGGCGAGACCCACGCACCACTTGATCATAGCGGATGCCCCCAAATGGGCGCTGGACAGGATTGATAAAGGATGCAGACCCTTTTACTGGGCAGGCACGAATGAGGTAGTAGGAGGGAAGTGCGTGGTTGCATGGCAGCGGGTATGCAGGCCAAAAGACCTTGGTGGGCTGGGTATCATTGACCTAGATAAACAAGGGATTGCCCTCCGGCTGCGTTGGGAATGGCTGAAGCGAATGGATGACCATAAACCGTGGCAGGGCCTGCAAGAGATTGTAGACAAGGAGGCATCGATGACGTTCCAGAGCTTGGTACAATGGCGCATAGGAGATGGCGCGAAGACACTCTTCTGGAAGGATAGATGGATTGGAGGGGCGACAGTGAAGGAGCTGGCGCCCAGCTTGATGCCCAAGGTCAAAACTCGAACGATCAATAGGCGAACGACACAGGACGGGCTGTATCTCATGCTTGGATGAATGATATTGTGGCGGACATGAACACCGAGGACTTGGCATAGTTCATAAGGCTTTGGGAGGCGCTGGTGGGCATCCAACTCCACCAGGGTTCGGAGGACGCGCCGTATTGGGCCTGGAACGAGTCAGGCACTTACACAGCCTCCTTCGCTTACAAGATGATGTGTGAAGGAGGTATCAAGTTCCAGTCGGCGGCAACCATATGGAAAAGCAAAGCACCACTCTCTTGCCAAATCTTTATGTGGTTGGCACTTCAGTACAGGCTATGGACATCGGATAGGAGAGCTCGACATGGCCTACAAGAAACAACATCGCCATGCTTTCTCTGCGAGCAAGAAGAAGAAGACACTGTGGACCACATTTTGACTCATTGTGTGTTCGCTAGGCAGGTGTGGTACCTTTGCTTCGCTAAGACAGGGATTGATCTTGCCCTGCTACCGGATGGCAATGCTCCTCTGCAAGTTTGGTGGATGAGAGCCAGGAAGGCAGTGCCGAAGACCATGCGGAAGGACTTTGATTCATTTGTGATGCTCATTGCCTGGTGTTTATGGAAACAAAGGAACAATAGAGTATTTGGTAGGGCTGGCATCATGAATGAGCTAGGTACTATGGAGTGCATCCTCAGAGAACGCAAACTGTGGGAGTTAGCCAGTAGAAGTGAAGTGTTACATTTTTGTGAGTAGTTCCTTAGGTGGCCATCGAAGGTCGGGAGGGCGGACGCTTATGTGAAGTGGACGCCACTTTGTAATCTCTTGTAAATATTTCTTCATCTTCTATAAAGCTAAGGTACGCCATTGGCGTGCTCTGAAAAAAAAAAGCTAGCTAGCTCACGCACGGAGGCAGGCACCCCACACCACGAGCTGCATGCAGAGTGACTGAGCCACAGCCAACTCACAAATTCAGTCAACTGGCTGGTACCTGGTAGTCAGTCCCAATTTCTAGAGGAAGTGCTGCCAAGAAGGTTGCTCGCAAAAAATGGCGCGAAATGGGGGGAGGCGAATCGATTTTGGCCTTGAAGAGTGTTTGCATAAGCTTGATTTGGCTAGAAAGACTTGACTTGGACAACCTCAGCCTCATCGGCGCATGCAGAGACCTTGCTCTATTCTTGGGCAGGAGCAATAGGCCGCCATTGATTACGCCACAGTTCTCTCTCTCGCCACCACCCTCCCACCCACACACACGCTCCCGAATTCTCTCTCCCACACCACCCGCGAGCGCACACACGCGCGCGCCCCTGAGTCTTCTCCGTTTCCGGGGTTGCGCGCGCTGCGTCTCCCTTCCCTGCGCTGCGTTCCTCTCGACGACAACAACGTGTGCTGGCCGGCCAGCCAACGCCTCCCGCGCGCCCGAGAAGCACCGGGTTGCAGCTTCGTGGCTGCGACGTCGCCGCATCCGCCCGCCGTCGTCAACCGGTGGCGCCGGCGGGCTGGCTCCCCGGCACCGCCCCGGACATGGCCGGAGCGCCACCCCTCCCCGCGCGCCTCTTGTCGATCGCCGTCTGCCTCCTCCTGCTCCCGGCCGCCGCCCACGCCGCGCGCCAGCTAGCGGACAGCTCCCCGTCGCCCGACGCCGCCGCCGACGCGCTCCTCAAGCTGAAGGGCGGCATCAAGGACGACGCAGGCGTGCTGCGCAACTGGTCGCCTGGCACACGCCCCTGCGCCGGCGCCGGCTCCAGCTGGGCGGGCGTCATATGCCACAAGGGCGAAGTGACGGGCCTGCAGCTGGAGAACATGGCTTTGTCCGGCACGATCGACCTGCGCCCGCTCAAGGGCCTCCGCGGCCTCCGCTCGGTTAGCTTCATGGACAATCAGTTCACCGGCCCCATGCCCGACGTGAACGAGCTCCCCGTGCTTCGCGCCATCTTCCTCTCCGGGAACAAGTTCTCCGGCGAGATCCCTGCCGACGCGTTCGACGGGATGAGCTCGCTCAAGAAGGTGGCCCTGTCCAAGAACAATTTCTCCGGCCCAATCCCGGCCTCGCTCGCCGGCGTGCCCAAGCTCATGGACCTGCTGCTCGATGATAACAAGTTCCAGGGCAAAATCCCTGAGCTCCCGCAGAAGGAACTAAAGGTCGTCAATGTCGCTAACAATGAGCTGGAGGGGGAGATTCCGGCGAGCCTCAAATCCATGGGCGCCGCCATGTTTGCCGGTGAGCAAAATACGTATGCACATTACCGGACGGCCTTAGTTGGTTGGTGCTGCAACGTCAACGAACGACGGCGCATGTATGTCTGGCCCTGACATTCTCCTTCGGTGCAGGCAACAAGAAGCTTTGCGGTGGATTACTTGACCAGAAATGCGCGGCCCCGCCGACGTCACTGACTCCGGCGCCCGCTAAAACGGAAACGCCTCCGTCGTCTCCGCCGCCAGCGCCTGCTAAAACGGAAACGCCTCCGTCGTCTGACAAAGGCGGAGCCCAGCCGTCGCCGCCGGCAGTCCCGGCGGCAGACAAAACGACGGGACCGCCGGCAGACAAGGCCGCACAAGATGCTGCTCCTAAGGAGCCCACCGAGGGCTCTATGTCCTACGGCGTCCTGGTGTCAATCCTCGGTGTGCTGGCCCTCTTGGGCTTCGCGCTCTTGGCGCTTCAGAGGCGGCGGCGAGAGTACGACACCGAGAATTTCGGCCCGTCAATCTCGAAGAAGCCCTCGATGAGGAAGATCAACGCAGAGCCAACGAAGGGCGACTCGGGGCGCATGGTCGCATCGTCAGGCTCCCCTACCGCCGCAACTGCTTCGGCAGCCGGAGGCGGCACGCGTAGGGCGGGGGAGCAGGGGCGGCTGACGTTCGTGCGCGAGGACCGGGGCAGGTTATTCGAGCTGCAGGACCTGCTCAAGGCGACGGCGGAGGTGCTGGGCGGCAACGCCGGCTCCAACCTCGGCCTGTGCTACCGCGCCACCCTGACCGGCGGGCAGTCCATCGTGGTGAAGCGGTTCAAGGAGATGAACCGCGTGGGCAGGGAGGAGTTCGAGGAGCACATGCGGCGGCTGGGGCGGCTCTCCCACCCCAACCTCCTCCCGCTCGTCGCCTACTACTACCGCAAGGAGGAGAAGCTCCTGATGCACGACTACGTCCAGAACAAGAGCCTCGCCCACCTCCTCCACGGCGAGGGGCGCGGGGTGAAGAAGGCGGTGGTGCACTGGGCGGCGCGGCTCAAGATCATCAAGGGCGTGGCGAGCGCGCTGAGCTACATGTACGACGAGCTGCCGATGCTGACGGTGCCTCACGGCCACCTCAAGTCGTCCAACATCCTGCTGGACGAGCGCTTCGAGCCGCTGATGACCGACTACGCGCTGGTGCCGGTGATGAACCAGTCCCACGCCGCGCAGCTCATGGTGGCCTTCAAGTCGCCCGAGCGGAAGCAGTTCGGCAAGTCGTCCAAGAAGAGCGACGTCTGGTGCCTCGGGCTCCTCATCCTCGAGGTCGTCACGGGGCGGCCGCCGTCGTACGACCTGAAGGCGTCGGCGGCGCCGGAGCAGGAGCAGCAGAACCCGAACGAC
The DNA here is from genome assembly GCF_018294505.1 of Triticum aestivum. Classification (NCBI taxonomy): domain Eukaryota; kingdom Viridiplantae; phylum Streptophyta; class Magnoliopsida; order Poales; family Poaceae; genus Triticum; species Triticum aestivum. Next base: position 189,805,616 of record NC_057813.1, on the reverse strand, counting down.
CTCGCCGGCCTCGTGGCGTCGACGCCGGAGGAGAACTGGCTGCGGAAGGTGGCGGATCCGGACCTCAGGTTCGACGACGAGGCGGACAAGGAGGAGGCGGTGAAGCTGATCAAGATCGGCTTGGCGTGCTGCGACGGCAACGCGGAGAGCCGGTCGGAGCTCAAGGACGCGGTGAAGGGCATCGAGGAGCTCAAGGCCAAAGCACGCGGCGACAGGGAGGACAACTCCTTCTACTCGTCGATAAGCGACGGCACCGAGCGCGACGAGGACTTCACCAACGTCGCCATCCACTGATCGGTCGTCCATGGATCCATGCATGCTCACACATCAACACACGACCCAACTAAGCACGCTCCGTGTGACACGCACGTACATGGAGCCAATGCTAAACATGGACCTAGTACGTACTGATCTGCACTCTACCTTAATTCGATGTTCAGTGGTAGCAGTAATTTGGTAATTAAATCTTCTCTCAGTTCTACATCTTTAGTTTTTCTTTTTAACACAGTTCTTCATCTTTAGCTAATTGGTGTTCATCTGATGTTCATCTGAGCGGATTAGGGATTCAGAATTTCAGAACATTGTTGGGTTGTGTTTTAGTACAGATTCTGTTCACAGTTGCAAAATTTAGGGCCTTTTGAATCACATATTCTAAAAACATGGCCAGCAGGAAAAACGCAAATATTGAATAGTTTTGCTAGAACCCATCTAGATAAGATATAATTTTGTCTCATTCACCTTTTATAGCCATTGAATGTGATGCTATAAGACGCGTGTGTGCTGACCTGGGTTGTATCTGTTCTTGTTTTCAAAATGAATGAGACCAAATTATATCTCATCTAGATGAGTTCTAGCTACTCCCAATATTGAAATGTCTTGCTCGTATCATATGAAATCCCACAGGATTTTGGCCTATTTGATTGTGTCATGGAAAAAAAATAAAGAATTCTTTCCAACAGGTTTGAGAGGAGAGGGAAAAAACTCCTCCCCTCACGCTGGATACGGGGAGGGATCTCTCACCGCCGCCGACAATTTCCCCTCCCCTTCCTCATCTCCAGCAGAGGACGCGGTTGAGCAAAGCCTCGCCGACGTCAGCAGCTGCGAGGCGTTTCGTCTCCTTGCACAGGGCGCCGGTACGAGGCGGTACCGCTAGGTTGGGACGTTGTGCTGGTGAAGGAAGCGGTGGTGCGGCTTCAGCGGCTTTGGTGGGTCTATGTTGGGCTCCCAGAACACGTTTCTAGATTAGTTCAAAATTTCCGAACCACTCCCACTCGAAACCTGCGTTAGGAATTCCCAAGCGGCCTCATTTGGAAACTGAGAAACGAACATAGGGCACTTTGCCTATAGCGACACAATTTTCTATGTAGTGCCCTGTTTGACACTATAGCGACCCGGTTTTTCCTATAGCAGCACTATAGCATTTTTTTTTTGAAAAAATCGCAAATATTTCTTGAAAATTTGTGAACCAAATTTTAAATGGTTTTATAAATTCATGAACATTTTTTGAAAACGGAGAGCAATTGTTTTTGGAAACATGAATAGTTTTTTGAAAAAATATGAAAAATACGGAAGTTTTTGAAAACATTAACATTTTTTGACAATGTGATTTGTTTTTTGAAAGTTTGTACATTTTTTGGAAAAAAATGCAAACAATGTTTCAAAATGCGAATGATTTCGGAAAACACGAACAATTTTTGAAATTCTGGAAATTATTTGCGTATTTTAATTTTGTGATTTTGATAAAAAAAAGAAACAAAAATACAAGGAAAAGGAAAAAACCGGAAAGAAAACTAGTAAAGAAAAAACCATGCCAGGAACCTTTCTGGAAGGTTCCCAGGACCTGTTGGCTTGTACTGTGCAAAACCCTCAAAGTAGTCCAGCCCATCTCTCGCGTTCGGGTTCGATCGCCTGTGCGACACTTTGACAATTAAACGCAGTGGGCGTTCAATAGGGACTTCGGATCCGAAGATTATTACCCTAAGGGGAAATATCATACGGAAACCAACATTCGATGGAAACCGATGAAAACCACGAGAAAAAGATGTTTTAAAGTTTCAAAAAAATCCAATGTTTTAAATAGCGGTCTATGAAAAATAGCGGCGGACCTCCAAATCAGCTATAGCGGGCTAAAGCGGGCTATTTGTGAAGGCGACCATTTAGCGGCACCCTGCTGAAAAGGCTATAGTGGGCTATAGCAGAGCTATAGCCGGCTATTTAAAACTATGAAAAAATCTGAAAAAAATACGGGATGTTAAGAAGATGATGCTTTATTGCCACACAAAATTTCAAGTTGAAATGCCATTACAAGATGTGAGATATGAAAAAAACAAAATCAGCATTGAATAGTGCTAAGCAGTAATGTCACTATTCAGGGCTGAAGCTTTCTTTGTCATTGCTCGAATCTCGTAATGTGTTTCAATTTGAAATTTCGTGTGACGATAAAACATCACCCTCTTAACATCCTACATTTTCTTCAGTATTTTTTGAAACTTTAAAATATGGTTTCCACGAAATTTTCATTGAATATTGGTTTTCGTATGATATTCTCCCATTACCCTAATGAGCGGTAGTAAGAAACCCATTGATACCATGTGACAAACGTGGTAAGCAATTCAAACAATTTAAAACAAAAGAAATACTCGGGGTGGAAACCATGGATAAGCGAACGACTTGGCGGGTCTGTGGTGGACTTCTAGAACATGATTACGATATTGCCAGAAAAGCAAAGTTCGCTCAAACAAAAATGGAAGCAAATCGCGACTATCAGAATGTAACAAGGGTCAGGGCAGGGATTGCAACAGCAGGTACTTTGTGTTTCCCCGCGCGGTGCTACCGTCACGTAAGCAACACCACTCGCGAGGTCTCAAAAAAAAAACTCGCGCTGACGACCAAATAACTTTGGAACGTAGTCTCTGAATCCCCTCCCCACCCCTCACGGGTCGCTCCCCTCCCGGGCGGCTCCGGAGGCCATCCCCACCGATCTCTCTAGGGTCCCCCTACGATATGCGTCCCCTGCCGTCGCTGTTGCCGACGCCTGCGGCGCTGGCGGCGCCCATCCCGTCGAAGACGGTGGGCAGGGGAGGTGTTTCCTCGGCAGCATCACACAGGAGGAGGTGGGGCGCTGTTTCAGGGCATGGGGCGGCGCAGCCGTCTTGGCCGGTGCCTGAGGATCCAGGCGGAGTGGCGTCGAGGGGGACGTGGTGCGCCACCGCAGCGGCCATCTTCGGCGTGCGAGCTGGATCGCGGTGTCTTGATCTAGGCTATGGATCTGATCTGGGCCATGGATCCGATCTGGCCATGGGGATCCAGTCAAGGCTTGTGCTGCGGGGTAAGCAGGTTGTGGCCTTGGCCACGCCGGCGACGACATGCAGTTGCTAGTTGGGCTGTCGTCTCCTCTTCTGCCGTTCATGCTGGGTCGTGACTCGCGGTGTGGGGGCTTGCGAGTCTTCAGATTAATGGTGGCGATCCTAGCATTCTTCTCGCATCAGGGCAACATTCAACATGTCTGCTCCTCTTCGATCTGGCCATCAGATGTGTTTCGGATCTTCTTCCAGAAATCTTCTCGGTTTGGCTTATGAAGCTCCTGGATATCTGGATAGGATGGAATCCGGTCGTGCGCACACATATCCGCCTGTGTGGCTTCATGACGGTGCGGCGCGAAGCTCTGTGGGTGTCGAAACCATGGGACATGTCGGCATCTTGATTTTCATGGTCTATACTGCGGTGGAGAAGATCATGGTAGCTGAGATTGGAGGACCAATGTTGGCGGAGACCTCCGAGGCGCTGAAGATTTTGCTTCACGGAGGCCGGTGATCCAATTTGGATTTGGTAACTGTGAGCATGGTGTTTGATGATTTGCAGTAGTAGCCTTGGCAAGTGGGGGCGTTAGCACTGGAGGAATTCAAGTTTGGTGGCGCTTCTCAAGTGTCGAGTGTTGACTTTAAGGGTGAAAACCTAAGGCCTGACCTTCATTGGTTGTGTCTGGCAATGGCCGTGTTGAAGGAATTGTTTTGAGAGCTCATACTTTCTCCAGCGTGAAAACCTAAGATCTTCGATCGACGACGACGGCGCTTGTGTACTGTTTCCCTCCTTGGAGGCGTAGCCTTTGGAGAACCTTTTTGTATTCCGGGTGTTGTATTTGGTGGTAGTTTTGTTGGGTTGCTGCTGCGAGGTTGATTACCGTGGCGGGGCCTTTTTTTTTCCTTTTCGTCTTCCTTTTTTCTTTCAGGCTGTGTGCATCCTGGATGTCGTTTGTGACATTTTGTTGGTGCAGAGGCTGGGTGTAGTTGGTATCTCCGCGATATTAATATACACTCTTTTTCAAAAAAAAAACTTTGGAAGGAAACAGAGGGTAATCAATCAATCAATTCATGCCCAGTCGATATCTATCTGTAGCAATCCCACAAAAAAGGATATCAATTAATAGTTGGCCCATATGTAAGCAATCCCCACCCCCCCCCCCCCCCCCCCCCCCCCCCACCCCCCCCCCTGTATATATGCAACGCAAGCATTCTGTAATTTCGGTCAAAACCAATCCTCCAAGAAGTGTTGAAGCCACAATCATCTTGTACATACATGGAGAAGCACGTCCAGGCACTATTGCTCCTTCTCGTATGCTATGCTGTTCATGCACAATGTAAGTGGCACAAACGCGACACCTTTGTTCTTGTGCTTTCATTCGGTTCATTGCTTCATTTCAACTTGAACCCTACCATGTAATCGCATTTCATGGTCGCATGTCCTGATATTGATTGTGTATTTTTTCTTCTTAACATTTGCACAGGCGCGCATGACATCGACGACGATACGTGCTACAAGAGTGACACCCTCCCGTCGTGCTTTTTGTGTTACCCCGATAACCATTGCTTTAGGACGATGGGCGACTGCAAAGCCCACTGCATACGACCTCCGGCGGCCGCAATCCCATCTTATGCACGTCCATGAGCGTGGGCGGTTAGTATTAGCTGGAAGAATGTATCAGATTTGTGTTATGTGCTGACGAGGAGGAACTATGAATGAATAAGAGGCAATAAACTACTCCATAGCTGTTTAGTACTCAGCTTTTGTTGACAACTTCCTTTGCAAGGATTGCTACAAACAAATTCAGTTTACCTCCATGGATTAGCATTTTAGTGGCTCGGCATAAAAGAGAATATACTAAGAACTCACTTAGGGCATCTTCAGTGGGAGCCTTAAACCGTCCGCAACCATTCGGACTGCATGGTCCGGACATGTTTTGCCATCCAACGCGACACTGTATTCGGTCCGGAGGCCGGTCTGGACATGTTTTTCTCGCAAATTGGACGCGCAGAGGGGGGGGGGGGGGGGGCTTTGCGGGCGCTTGGACCGCTGCCACACCCACTCCTAACTAATCTGACCCCAAAAAATCCCACCCGTCTTTCCAACGAACGCCCGTGCCGCTTGCCACATCGCATTCATGCCGTTCCAGAGCATGCAGCGGCCAAAATTGATGTCGCTTGATGTGACCGGACGTGAGGGCGGCGCTGACGGACGCGACCTCTCAGGCCTCGCCGCGTCCCGAGAAACCAACTTCGGCCGCTGCACCGCATTGAAGCAGGCTAATCGCCCTTCCGCCTAGCCGTGGATGCAGGTATTTAAGCCGCGCGGCCATCGATGCATATCGACGCCTCCTCCTCTCCGAGCCCCCAAAACTCTAGCAGCGATGCCAAAGTTGTGGTTCTCCGCGCCGACAGGCGGAGGCGGTGGCGGTGGTAGTTCTTTATTGGGTGGAGCACCGTCAGACAAGGCTGATGCGGCCTTCCGGCGCCCTTCCGCCGCTGGAGGGACGACGAAGACGATGACGATGATGACTGCACAGACGCCGACGATGGTGCAGCAGGGCAAGAGGGCCACGCGTACAAGGTCGTCGTCTGGTATAGGGTTTATGTTTATTTTTTGAGTTTTTAGTTAAAACGGTCAAACTATCGACCTTTTATGTAAATTAAGTTCAAACATAAGTAAATTTCATCTTATTTGCATGAATTTTATCTGATTTGTTTAAATCCGTTTTTAATTGTATGTAGGTACCGTTAGATGACTGGTTTCTGCATCCAGTAGGCTTGTTCTTCCTGTTTGTGGATGTCCGTTATGTGCTCTCGAGCGTGACGACACATTCCACACTTTTTGTAGGTGCCCGCGCAGTGGAACTCTGGCAAGCTATGGCAAAGGTGTGGTGCATCCTTGAGATTACGTCGATGTGTAATACCGAGCCGGAGTGGCTCTTACACGCCATGGTGGACTTGAACGACGGCGATCGGCTGCGTTTGTTGATGCTCTTGTGGAGGTGCTGGCATGTGCGGAATGAAATTACCCGTCATAAGCCAGCACCACCAGTGGAAGCGTCTAAACATTTTCTGCAGAGCTATGTGTCCTCCTTGTTGAATCTGCAACACTATTCCACAGTGGAGCTAGTGAAAGGGAAGATGGTGGCAGATGCGGATGGTGTGGCTCACCCATTGTTGCATGCAAAAATTCCAAAGCCACCACCTTCTAAATGGCAGCCTCCTCCTACAGGTTGGACCAAGCTGAACGTTGATGGGTCTTTGTCTACGGCCGATGGTACTGCAGGTGCCAACATGATATTGCGTGACCAGGACGGCGCCATCATCTTCTCGGCTTGCCACTCTCTTTGGTCATGCCCCGACGTCCTACATGCCGAGCTTGCTGGTTGCATGGAAGGATTGGCTTTGGCGCATCAGTGGAAGGAACTTCGAATCATCCTGGAGTGTGATAGCAACATGGCAGTCGAGACGATCACATCAACAGAACACAATAGATCCATATACGCCATGGTAATTTCTGAGATCAATTTTCTTTTGGGTCAAAGAGAGTGTGTAGTTACTCATATTTCTAGAGAGCAAAATAATGTAAGTCATGTTCTCGCAAACTTTGGTAGATCGGAGAACCGCACAGTTGTTTGGCTCCGTTCTGGACCGGCTAATATCCCTAGTCTGTGTAGGGAAGAACTTATTTGCTCTTGAGTAATACACATCTTTTTACCCCCCCCCCCCAAAAAAAAGAATAGGGGAGCAAATTTACGGTCTGGGCTCGAGATGCCCTAAGAGCAACTCTAGCAGACCTCGCATCCCACCCGACCCACAAAATAACCGCCAAAGTGCGGGTCGGGGCGGGAAAACCTGCCCGATCAGACCCCGCATCCCGCCCCAGCCCGCAAATATTTTTACGTGGCGCGGCAAAACTTCTTCCCCAACCTCTAGTTTCACGGGTTGGGAGGTCGACCCAAGCTCAACCCCTATCCGCGGCGAGATTTGGCGAGAGGGACATTTCCGCGCGCCCTTTCCCGCTTCCCCCACCCTCCGCCACCATTGCCCCGCTGCCACACGCTACGGTGCATCCTCCACGGCAGTCCCTCGCCGCCGTGGACGACTCCCAGCTGCCCCCCATCACCGTCGAGGTCGCGCACGCCCCTTACTGTTGGAAATATGCCCTAGAGACAATAATAAAATGGTTATTATTGTATTTCCTTATTCATGATAATTGTCTATTATTCATGCTATAATTGTATTGACCGGAAACCGCAATACATGTGTGAATACATAGACCACAACATGTCCCTAGTGAGCCTCTAGTTGACTAGCTCGTTGATCAACAGATGGTCATGGTTTCCTGACCATGGACATTGGATGTCATTGATAACGGGATCACATCATTAGGAGAATGATGTGATGGACAAGACCCAATCCTAAGCATAGCACAAGATCGTGTAGTTCGTATGCTAAAGCTTTTCTAAATGTCAAGTATCTTTTCCTTAGACCATGAGATTGTGCAACTCCCGGATACCGTAGGAATGCTTTGGGTGTACCAAATGTCAGAACGTAACTGGGTGGCTATAAAGGTGCACTACGGGTATCTCCGAAAGTGTCTGTTGGGTTGGCACGAATCGAGACTGGGAGTTGTCACTCCGTGTGACGGAGAGGTATCTCTGGGCCCACTCAGTAGGACATCATCATAATGTGCACAATGTGATCAAGGACTTGATCATGGGATGATGTGTTACGGAACGAGTAAAGAGACTTGCCGGTAACGAGATTGAACAAGGTATCGGCATACCGACGATCGAATCTCGGGCAAGTACTATACCGGTAGACAAAGGGAATTGTATACGGGATGGATTGAATCCTTGACATCGTGGTTCATCCGATGAGATCATCGTGGAACATGTGGGAGCCAATATGGGTATCCAGATCCCGCTGTTGGTTATTGACCGGAGAGTTGTCTCGGTCATGTCTGCATGATTCCCGAACCCGTAGGGTCTACACACTTAAGACTCGATGACTCTAGGGTTATAGGGAAGGTATGTACGCGGTTACCGAATGTTGTTCGGAGTCCCGGATGAGATCCCGGATGTCACGAGGAGTCCCGGAATGGTCCGGAGGTGAAGATTGATATATTGGACGAAGGGTTTTGGAGTCCGGAAGTGTTCCGGAGGTACCGGATGATGACCAGCATGACTGAAAGGTGTTTCGGGAGCCCCGGCAAGTGTTGGGGGGGCTTCATGGGCCAAGGGGAGGGGGCAAACCAGCCCACTAAGGGGCTGTGCGCCCCCCTCACCTATTCCCACGTGACCAGGGGGTTTGGGGCGCCCCATCTAGGGTTCCCACCTCCTGGCTTGGGGGCCAAGTCACCCAAAGGGGAGATCCCATCTGCCGTGGCTGCCGCCCCCCCTAGGGGAAACCCTAGGGCGCCTCCCCCTCTCCCTTCCCCCTATATATAGTGGAGGTTTTGGGGCTGCCCAACACATGAGTTCTCTCTCCCAAGGCGCAACCCTACCTCTCTCCCTCCTCGTCTCTCGTAGTGCTTGGCGAAGCCCTGCTGGAGTACCGTGCTCCTCCACCACCACCACACCGTCGTGCTGCTGCTGGACGGAGTCTTCCCCAACCTCTCCCTCTCTCCTTGCTGGATCAAGGCATGTGAGACGTCACCGGGCTGCACGTGTGTTGAACGTGGAGGCGCCGTTGTTCGGCGCTTAGATCGGAATCGACCGCGATCTGAATCGCCACGAGTACGACTACCTCATCCGCGTTCTTGCAACGCTTCCGCTTAGCGATCTTCAGGGGTATGAAGGTGCACCCCCTCTCTCTCTCGTTGCTAGTCTCTCCATAGATTGATCTTGGTGATGCATAGAAAATTTTGAATTTCTGCTACATTCCCCAACACTTACCCTCGGGCGGATCTCGTCGCTAGCCATGTTGGCCCTGCCATCGCTCAAGCTAGCCCCGCGCCTGCCCGGAAGCGGCAGGGCAACGTGGTCATGCAGGGCGGGAATCCGGCAGCCCCCGCCGCCAAGGGTCGCGCTCCCAGCGCCAACGTTGCTTGGCCGGCGGCGGAGAAGGTCATGAAGGCCGCGACCGGCAAAAGGAAGAGGAATCCGGCTGCAAACAAGCTGCCTCCTTCATCCTCGAACTCCATCCCAGAAAGAGGTGCCCCGGCGATGCTGTTCAACGGTGCTGCTCCCCCCGCAAGAGAGGTGTTCGACGAAATGGCCGGAAGGTATGCGTCTTCGGTCATGGCACTTTTCTTTCGTTTTCACCATTTTTTGCGATAGCTCGTGACTTGTCATCGTTCAATATAGCGGTGGTTCAAACAATGCAACTGCCGAGTTCATGAACTTGTTGGCCGGTCCGTGTTATAGTTCCGAAGATGTTTTCTCTGCTCCATATGGTGGCAATGTCGATGATTTCGGTGCGGGAGTTGGGACAAGCGCCGGAGGTGGATTCGATGGTGCCGATGAACTTCAAGATGGACTCGATGGCGCGGAGTGAAGATCGACCAAGATGATGCCGGACATGGCTGTAACTTTTGCAAGACCCTCTTTTGCGTTTGTCATACTGAACTTGGCTTTTATTTGCGCGTAAAACTGTGTTATGTTTTTTTGAATTTGAACTTGTTTGTGGGAACTTATATCAAATACGAGAATTGAGCATTTTTTGTTGCGGGTCGACGTGGCGATGCAAAGAGCAGACACCGCAAAGCCGACCCGTATAAAAGCATATTCGACGAATATCCTTTTATACATGTCCGTTTGGGGGTCTGCATCTGCAGCCGTCTGAGCCAGCCCGCAAAAGCGGTTTCCCCCGAACTGCAAACGCATTTTGCAGGCAGGCGGGATACATGGTCTGCTAGAGTTGTTCTAACATCACCGGCCGCATGTGCACGCAGTTTTTTTTTTGAAAAGGCGGGGCTCCCCGGCCTCTGCATCAGAACGATGCATACGGCCATAAACATAAGTAAAAAGGTTTTACAAAATCTCAAAGTCTAGAAATGTAAATAGAGGGAAGCTCACACAGAGCCTCAACGCAAATAGAAAAAAAGCCACAAATCCACAACCGGCTGGCAGAATAAAGATAGGAAAACTAATCGCCTATCCTATTACATGACCGCCATCCAAATCGGTTGAAGATATCCCACGCAACTATCTCCCACCGGACAGACCTAGTAACCAAACGCTCCCTGGCCGCCATTGGAGTGAGTAAGGACCACAAACGGATCAGCGCCGTAGCTCGGAATAAAACCTGCAAAAAATGAATAGTTGTTGTTCTGTTAAAAGCCAAATCATTCCCGCAGTTCCAAATTGCCCATAACAACGCACATACTCCAACATGAATGTGTCCAGTGGTATCGGACTCTATCCCAGCAAGCCACATTCCAAACAACGAACCTACAGAGTCCGGGGGAGTAATGTTAAAGGCAATTTGCACCGTGCGCCACAAGACTCTCGCCAATGGGCACTCGAAGAAGAGGTGCTTAATGGTCTCGTCCCGATCACAGAAGCTACACCTAGTAGAGCCTGTCCAATTGCGCTTAACCAAGTTGTCCTTAGTTAAAATGACTTGTTTATGTACAAACCACATAAACACTTTAATCTTCAAAGGAACATTAACTTTCCAAACATGTTTGGAACTAGGAATGACGCTAGAGTTAATGACATCGATATACATCGACTTAACCGTAAACACTCCAGACCTAGTAAGTTTCCAACACAATTGATCGGGCTGATGAGCTAACTGAACCTCCATCAGTCTAGTCACCAGATGAAGCCAAGCTTCCCACCTATCACCAATAAGCACCCTCCGAAACTAGATATTAAGGGGAACGGACTGCATAATCGTTGCAACCAGCACGTCACGTCGTTGAACAATATGATACAGGGACGGATAATGTAACGCCAATGGTGTATCACCAAGCCACGTATCCTCCCAGAAACGGGTATTGTTACCATTACCGACGATAAACTTTGTTCTATTAAAGAAGGCGGCCTTAACTCTCATAAGCCCCTTCCAAAACGGCGAGTCCGTTTGTCTCACGGTCACCTGTGACAAAGTCTTGGACTGCAGATACTTGTTATGAAGAATTTGTGCCCACGTTGCGTCTGTCTCAATAGATAACTTATACAGCCACTTACTGAGAAGGCATCTGTTCTTGACCTCAAGATTCTCAACACCCAGACCCCCTTGGTCCTTTGGTCGATAGATTACATCCCATTTGGCAAGTCTGTACTTTCTCTTAAGATCATCACTCTGCCAAAAAAATCTTGATCGGTAAAAGTACAGCCTTTTCCGAACCCCGACTGGAACTTGGAAGAATGATAGAAGGAACATCGGCATACTCGTGAGCACCGAATTGATAAGAATCAGCCGGCCTCCATAAGACATGAGTTTGCCCTTCCAGCAACTGAGTTTTTTCTCAAACCGATCCTCGATGCACTTCCACTCTCTGTTTGTTAGCTTACGATGGTGAATGGGTATACCTAGGTACGTGAAAAGTAAAGCCCCTAATTCACATCCAAACAATTGCCTATAAGCCTCTTGTTCCTCCTTGGCTCTACCAAAGCAGAACAACTCGCTTTTGTGAAAGTTGATCTTTAATCCGGACAATTGTTCAAATAAGCATAACACCAACTTCATATTTCTCGCTTTTACCAAGTCATGCTCCATAAAGATGATTGTATCATCAGCGTACTGCAGAATGGAGACACCCCCGTCAACCAGATGAGGCACCAAGCCACCCACCTGACCGGCCTCCTTTGCCCTTCCTATAAGAATTGCCAACATGTCCGCCACAATGTTGAACAAAATAGGAGACATCGGATCACCTTGCCTTAGGCCTTTGTGTGTCTGGAAATAATGATCTACATCGTCATTCACTTTAATTCCAACACTACCTTTTTGCGTGAAGGACACTACCTGGCGTCGCCAAGCTTCATTGAATCCCTTCATACGCAAGGCCTGTTGAAGGAAGGGCCATTTGACTTTATCATATGCTTTCTCGAAATCCACTTTGAAAATAACCCCATCCAGCTTTTTCGTGTGGATCTCATGGAGCGTTTCATGAAGGACCACAACCCCTTCAAGGATGTTCCTGTCCGGCATGAAAGCAGTTTGGGTAGGCTATACCACCGCATGCGCAATCTTTGTGAGCCTATTAGTCCCAACCTTGGTAAAGATTTTGAAGCTAACATTCAGAAGACAGATGGGCCTGAATTGCTCAATTCTCACAGCCGCTGTTTTCTTAGGGAGAAGGGTTATCGTACCAAAATTCAGCTGAAAAAGCTGAACCTGTCCAGAGAAGAGATTATTAAACAGAGGCAACAGATCCCCCTTAATAATATGCCAGCACTTTTTATAAAACTCCGCCGGAAAACCATCAGGGCCCGGTGCCTTGTTATTTTTCATCTGCGATATGGCCTCGAACACCTCTTTCTCAGAAAAAGGAGTCGCGAGAATATCATTCTCCACCGCTGTGAGTTGAGGAACATCCTCAACCCTGGACTCATCCAAGGACACGCAGTTATCCTCAGGAGGACCAAACAACTGCTTTTAGTACTCAGTAATATACTGCTTAAGGTTTTCATGACCTACAATTTTTCCTTCATCTTGCTCAAGCTGAAAGATCCTCTTCTTTCTATGTTTACCATTAGCAATCATGTGAAAAAATTGAGTGTTCGCATCCCCCTGGACTACTCGCCGGACCTTGGCCCGCAACGCCCACTTCAATTCCTCCTCTCGAAGGAGTTCTTTCAGCCTCATCTCCGCATCAAGCTTGGCATGAAGCTCCGCGGCCGGCAGAACCATGGTTTCAGCTTTCACATCTAGGGCCTGAATAAGGGAAAGGAGCCTTTCCTTTTCGACCTTATAAATCCCGCTAAGATGTTTAGCCCAACCATGCAGGAAGCTTCTCAAATGCCTAATCTTATTCTGCCAGCGCTGGATCGCAGTCTTCCCTCCTGAATCCTTAGCCCACTCTCTGGCTACGAGATCAAAGAAACCTTCTCGTTCAAACCAAGCCAACTCAAACGAGAAGGAGTTTTTATTACCCAGGTGGGTGGCCTCACCGGAGTCCACAAACAACGGCGTGTGATCAGAAATCCCACGGGACAAAGCCTAAACTGTTACTAGAGGAAACTTCTATTCCCACTCGACGCTCGCCAACACTCTATCCAACTTCTCATACGTCGGATTTGGCAACGCGTTAGCCCAGGTAAATTTCCTACCAGAGAGCTCAATTTCTCTCAGGTCAAGACTTTCAATGATAGTATTAAACATGAATGACCATCGGCCAACAAAGTTATCATTGTTCTTATCCTCACACCGTCTAATGATATTGAAATCACCCCCCACCAGGATAGGAAGCTGCTCGGAGCCGCAAATCCTAACGAGATCCGCCAAGAACTCGGGCTTGAGTTCGGGTTGCGCAGCCCCATATACTGCAACCAGAGCCCAATTAAAACCATCATCCTTCGATCTAACCTGAAACTTGACCGCAAAGTCACCCATAGCCACACTTCGAACCTCAAGCGCTTCGCATCGAATGCCGAGCAAGATCCCACCCGATCTCCCTCTCGGTGGCAAGCAATAACAATCAAAGTCAATCCCGCCCGACAAAGTACTAAGAAACTGAGGCGCAAAATTATCTCTACCGGTCTCCGATAGAGCGATAAAATCTAATCGATGCTCGACAGCCGCCTCAGCAAGAAATCTTCTTTTAGCCAAGTCCTTTAGACCTCTGCTATTCCAAAAGATTCCCTTCATAGTTCATCATGGAATTTTTTGGCCGTACGAATTCTAGCACTCCTACGCACCGCAGACACCGGGTACACCTTCCGTTTCCACTTGCGTTTCGGGTTAACATGGCTTTGTAACTGGTCCTCACAACCCGTCGCAGAAGGTCCATGCAAAACCGCCCGAGAAGTTTCATCCTCCTCCTCCTCCGCCTCCGGAATAGTATTAATAAGGTCTGCATAGAAAGGATCAAGCACCCTGACCCCCAGAGCCTCAACCTCAGAATCACTCATGGGCCTAACCGCCACAATGTTACGAATCATCTCTAAGGCCCTCTCAGCCTCTAGATCAAGAAGGTCATTAACAGAATTAGAGATTTCAGTGACATTACTACCAAGTGAGACTCCTAATTGATTTGCATTTTCAACAATCTCATAATTAGAAAAATGCATAATGGAATTAGAAATATTAACCGACATACCAGTAGTGACCTCAACATCACGGAGCTTGGCCGCCCTCATGGCGCACCGCTGCTGGATGTCGTCCACATCAGGCATAGTCTGGAGGCGATCGCTCACCCGTCGCCCCTCAGACATCTGGTCCTGAATCCCTTCAAACGCAATCACCTCCTCACGAGAGGACCTGGACAGGGTAGGACCTCCTGCCTCACTCCTCTGGCAAGGCTGAGCAGAAGCACCGACCACCGGCGACGGGCTCACCCCACAAGGCGGAGCTGGAGGTGAACGGGGGGAAGGGAGTGCATGGGCCACCTGCCCGAACTCCCCACCCTGCACAGGAGAGGCCAACGCCCTAGGCGTCTCAGGGAAGGAGGGCGTCGAGGTCACCTTCCCCGAGCCCCCCCCCAACGGCACGGACGCCACTCGCCACAAAAACGATGCGACGGGAGAAGAGGTGTCCGAGGCCACCTGCCCCAGACCCCCTCCCAGCGCAGAGACAGACACGGGCGCGTCGTGTCCCAACAGTCCAACGTCGGTAGAAGAAGGGCAACCCGAGGCCTCCTGCCCCGGACCCTCAGCCGACAGACCAGCCACGTCCTGGGGAGGAACACCGTGGTGAGTACGAGAGGGAGTGGCCACCTGCCGACTCACCTCCCCCACTCCCCAAACCGGTACCGACGAATCACCAGGAACCCCCAGACTAGCACAGAGAGCATCCTCAAAATCCAAAGCAGACAACGCATACTCAGAAGCCTCCTCGGACTCCACCCGATCGCTCCACAGTCTCGGGGGAGCAGAAGCGGGTTCAAAGGACCCAAATCTCAAAGTCGTCGTAGGCACCGAGGAAGGTGGAGCCGCTCCTCCCTCAGTCGTCGTGCTCTCGGACCCCGGTCCATTGGACTGCTGCCGTCCAGAGTCATCGACCGGCGGATCCTTAGCCCCCGCGCTACCATCGCCCTCGTGCATATCCACGTCCGACCCATGAGCGTCCGCCGCCAGAAGGCTCTCATCCTTAAACTCAATAACCAGACTATAAATCCTGCCTCGATAAGCCCATTTGACAACCTCCGGCACAAAGTCAGTGTTCAGAATACTAACCAGAACCCGAGCAATCCCGTGAGCTCTGGTAAACGCCATATCCACCCTCTCAGGCTTTCCCATCAAAATACCCAAACTGGCCACAACCCGAGCATCCTGCAACGGCTTGGAAGGAACTCCGGAGAACCGCAACCACACCTGAGTAAGCGGCTTGCCCTGAGGCTCTACCTGCTTCCACTCGTGAAACTCAGGACGCAATCTGTTCCTGGCACTTTACACATCCCAAAACTCAGCAACCTCTGCAGATCCTCCACCGAAGGAAACTCAACTTTGAACATCTTATCAGCGAGGCTGACAAGATCCCACTGGAAGTCTCCGGGGGCCAACTCCCGAAGCCTCTGCACGATCTATGCCTCAGAAACCCCCCTTTAGTGACCTTGACAATCCCCGTAGTCATGGTCGGCGTCTCATCAGCCACCTCTCTCTCAATCGGAGACTCAAAATATGTGAGCTCAGCACAGTAAACTCCGTACATCATAAGTGACAGCGCCTGATCTCGCAGCATCGGGCAGTCCCCAGAGTCGTGTGCCGGCTTACCACAGGTATCACAAAAGCGGAACCACACACTCCGCAATGAAGTGGCCCTTTTCTCCACATCTATAGCAAAGCATCTTTTCCTTCTTGCTCGCCCATTTGGACACCCTGTCAGACTTAGCCCTGTCCGACATCTCCACTGACACATCAGCCATAACCTCGTTCTCAGGAACCTGGACAGTAGCAAGAGTCGTCACCACCTCCATAGCGCGACCGGTCAACACTGGCTCCTCGGCAGCCCCGCTCTCTGTCGTCTGCTCGACAACAACGGGAGGGGGCGGTTGTCGTGGACGGAACCGACCCCCTCGACCACCCCGACCACCACGATGGCCCCGGAAACCTCCCCGCTGCCGATTACCCAGACCGGAAGGCCCGTCAACGAAGCCACCGGACGGACCCAAGAACGGTCTCTCAGCCGAGCCGCCGCTTTGCCAAGCATAACCACGACCTCCACCTGTGGACGAAGAACCACGGTGCTGGCCAGCCCCATATGCGTCGTAGCCGTCATCCCCCCATTGCCCTCGGGGCACAACCACAGCCCCAACAGCGTTGGACTACGACGGCGGAAGCGGGCGAGTGACGATGTGGGGAGGAGGGGCCAGTCTGGGTTGCGGACCCGAAGACGCCGGCGGCTTCAGAGGTGCAGTCCCCCGGCCCGCAGCTGCTGCCGCAGCACCGCCGGCAGCCACCGGTCGAGGACCGGCTCCCTGTCCGCCATGCCCGCCCGATGGCAAGGACGGGGCCGACTGCCCCGCAGCTGGTACCCCGCCAACTGAGGGCTGCACCACAGGTCCACCCGACCCGCGGCCCGCCACGGCGTTGGGAAGCTTGACGCGACCACGCCCAGCACCTAGTGCCTGCGCCAGCTGCGCACCCCGGCCAGTGCCATGGCCAGGCGGCGGCGCCCCAATGGCCCGAGAAGCCCCGCCCGGCTGGTGAGGCCGCTTTCCGGGAGGAGGCGCGCCTCCAGGCCCTGCCATCACTCCGAGAGGAGGAATACGGCGCGCTCGGCCAGGACCCGCAGTACGCAATCGCGGCGAGCAACGGAAAACCCTAGGGCACGACGAGTGGGTAGACGACGATGATCGATACGTGCATGCGTCCCCCCCCCCTTCTGTAACGATTGGAATCGAGTCTGGCTGGGCCTCATACCCACCAGACCTCGGCCCAAGAGTACCAGCCAGCCCAACAACCTCAGGATCGGCTCGGCCCAGTAACATGTTCAAACGCTCCTGGCGAGCGAGCCGGATCGGGATCGCCGTGACCGCCGGCGAGGCCGCCGCAGTCACCTCCGGCGTCGATCTACATCCATTCCGGCGAGAATTCTTTCGTCTCTTCACCAAACTCCATGAATCCGGCCGAATCATATCGAAAAGAGTCAAATTCGGAAGACGTACCTTAGGTAAAGGACCCTTCTAGGGCCGAGCTGCCGCCGCCGCCGTTCTCCTGTGGACAACCCGGCGAACCATCTCTGTTGTCTCCCGCGCACTAAGCACGACTCTCGCCGGATCATCAACTGGAAGGATCTCATCAATGGTGGCGGCCACGTCGGCTTCGTCGTACCCAATGCTCAAAAAATCACAAATGTAGTCCGAGGGAGTCGCCGATGGAGGAGATGGCGGCGCCGCCACGTCCAGATCTTCATCTCCCTCACCTTCGTCAGCATCGGCCAGGGCCCAGAAGCGTCCCCCCACGCACCGGCGATCACCGGAGGCGAAGAACGTCGACCCCGTGGGGATTCCGGCGGACGAGCTGCCAGTCGCCCCCCGCATCGCCCGAGCCGCTACTATTTGCTGAACTTGACCTCGAGAAGTGCTAGGCCACGTGTCACGGAGAAACAAGATGTCCTCCGCGCCTTATGCCCTCTCGTGGCACCATTCTCTTTGTGGTACCTGACGCGGCGCGAAGCAGCAAGGCGAGGCTGACCAATCAATGCGTGGTGACTCACTCTCCGTCTCCGGCGATCCGGCCCTCTACCAACTGTCCAACTGTCGGCAACTTTCACTTTAGCTGTAGTAGTTCTTAATGCCATACTGCCATTTCAGGTAGGCCGTAGTAGCTTTGCTGCTTAAGAAACGACTGATCCAGCTCTCTGCTCGCTCACATCTTCGGCAAAAGTAATTAAACTAGTCACTCTAATTAAATTGCCACACTGGCATTTCAAGCTTGCTCTGGTTAAGAAGCGCCTGATTTGCTCTCTCTCTCTCTCTCTCTCTCTCTCTCTCTCTCTCTCTCTCTCTCTCATAATCCCAGTTGGCAAACTGTCCTCGGCTACAAAATCTGGTGTTGTGCTGACTTTTCTTCTTCTGAAATCTACTTTTACATGTCGATTGTAGCAACTACGTACATGATACACGTTGTTAATTTCCAGACGACTCACGTTGTATTTCGTGAATTTCCTATATGCGACAATTAAGCTGCAAACACTATCGCAGAAGCTAACAGTCGGCGCAGCAAGCACTGTCACGGTGCTGATATGCCCCTTTTCGTGTGGCTCTCTTTTCACTAGCTAACTGGACACATGGCTAGTTCCTATCCTCGCAACAACAACAAATATGACCAAATTTAGTGGGGAACCAAATGGAAATTTGTGTGGAAGCATTGTAGGGGTTGTATAAGAGATATGGAGAATTTTAGGGCAGAACGTCCGTGAAAGGTGAGCTCATAGTGCATTGTGGTGATGCATGCACTCTGTACATTAGCTGAGATTGGCTTATCCATCATTTTCCCTTTCAGGAGCACTTGCCTTCTCATCAGCAAATGGTCTCCTACTAGACTTATCATCGCCGACTTAACAAATCACAAGTTTGGATTTATCCCTCACAAGGGAAAAAGGTGAGTTGTAAAGTTTTGCAGGTTTTTTGCTTTCTAACTAATTTATAAAAGCACGAGTGGGACATATCGAAACAATCGCTCACACCATCTAATCACATGGATCTATCGGCCTAAATCGCTCCAATCTTGAGCACCAGCCGTATTTAGTGTGTTAATGCCGTACGTAATATCAATATGCAATTAACACGCCGCTTAATATTAGTGTGCGTTGCACGTACACGGTTATTAGTTAACTGCAAGAATCTTAAGCACAACTTTTCTAATTGACACAGACCAGTAGTAAATTCATAGACCTCACTATTACATTCTTATGTTTGAACAAAACAAATGTGTGTGTAATATATCAATAATAGTATTTGAACCCTCAAGTTGTGAATAAAGTATAGAGTCATGCCCAAGTAACGAAGATGTGGTTTGTGGCATTCCTGGCTTGATGTATGTGGACGCTGGGCTGGCTAGGTTCATACTATAAAGAGGCAATGAACTAATGAAAATATCAAATTGATATATGATATAGTGTGGATTGTACATGCACAAATGGATACACGAGGTATCACAACCACAAATTCTTTGAGGAAACTAGTGTATGTTATTGCTTTATATTTGGCTCTGACGTTGTCAAGACAAATCATTCTCTATAACAGACCTTTTTTTTTGCATGGTAATACGCGTCTCATTTATATAGAATAAAGATCATGTTACAAGGCACGTAAGCACCGACCATACATGACTGAAAAAATAGGAAAATCCTATGCAAAATATCAGCGCCTGCCCTTTTCCTTCGACACAACCGAAGCAGCCAGCAAAGTGTAAAAAGACATATCACCTCTTCACCCAAGCTCGACGCGGCTCCATCGCTGATCAGCAGCTTTACGGACCTCCAAAGTAGTTTGCCAGAAGCAAAACCATAGCCATTGAAAGAATCAGACCAGGGCAACATGTCCCCGGACACGCCATCGAACTTCAGAACTGACACCCCCGCATGACGACTACGTCGGAGGAGGAAATCAGAACTGCCAGCCTTCGGCCACAGACCCAGCACAAGAAACTCCATCTTCCAGCTGTCACTTGCACAGACAACCGCCTGCGCGTACTCCTGAACGACAAAACCTCCCCGCTCCACCATGACATCGGAGACAACGCCACAGCAACGGGGACAGAGCAGAAGGAGAGACACACCTGATGGAGTCGCCGCCGCCGCCTCGCCAACACCATCCATGAACCCTAACGCTGCCGATCTGTGGGATTGGCAGAGACACGATGCCATCAACTCGAGACGCCGCCATGAAGGGCACCGCCGGTGTGGGAGTGGAGTTGAGGCAGATTTATTCGTCCGGGCGCCGCTCCCACCACCTCAACGACGCACCACAACCTACAAATCCAAAACCTAACTACAGAGCGGAGGAGCGGGGTCCCCCCTCCCTCCTGCCGCCGGAGCAGCCGAAGGGAGAGGGGGCCAGCGCCCCGGCCGGTGAAGATCGGAGGAAAGAGATCGCCTCCCTAGTCGCCTTGGTGGTGGCGGCGGCTAGGGTAGGAAAAAGTCTTCTTTTTTTACGTATTCCTCTATAACAGACCTTGCTTTGCAAGACAACGACAATAAGCAAACTAAATGCGTGTAAAGCCTCCAAACAAGTACTGCACAAAAATAATAATATCCAAACAAGTAAACCACTCCCTTGAAATAAGAAATACATATCGTTTCAGATATTGATACGATCTGCAAGATTTATCATTGGCCACTAGTTTTACTATATGTACGTATATAGCATAAGAAAATTGACACAAAAATATATTATATTGTGAATATACTTTCCGAGACAAATCTAAACATATGATGTACAAGTTGTCAATCCAAATATTTGAAACAATATTTATAGTCAGAATTTAAAAGTTTGAATAAAGATATGTCCAAGGCCACATGTATTTTTGATATGGAGGAAATACATCTATAATTACGTTACTTTGATTTTGGTGATGTAGTATGTCCAGGAAAATTAAATTAAAGTAGATTTTTTGTTCAGTTTAGCCATGCAAGTGAACTACTGGTTCTTCCGCATTAAGGATGACAATGATATGAAAATGGTGGGGCGATGGTGCAGCAATGACGGGAAGTGATGCAGTGGCGTCTTCAACTTGTACATTCTCGTGAGTACTGCATCGACATGAGAGGGCTCTTGCGCGTCTCCGAGTGAGAACCCATGATCTACCCTTCTAGTTAGTTCAGCAGTGTTGATGTCATCATGTCGTTTTTCCATGTTGAAATGTTAGCTTGAAGTTCCTCTTTGGCAGTTATAGGCATACATCCAACGTTTTGGTTGAATCCGACAACATTGACATATGAGTGGTGATTTCATTTTGAAGACGTTCTCTTGGAGAGGCATGCTCTTTGTTGGGTCTTATGTTGCTCTGTCTATGGATTATGGTCCATGACAATAAGTTTGTGGTAGGTTGGAGAACGCGACATAGGCCCAAAGTAGATGACAATCATTTTCTTAACATTTTCTGAGCAGATTTATTTGGTGGATGCTTGGAACTATTTTTAGTAATACTCTCTCTCTCTCTCTCTCACTCTCTCTCTCTCTCTCTCTGTGTGTGTGTGTGTGTGTGTGTGTGTCCGAGTTGCATACATACATGAACATCAAAATGTCATGAAGGGATGAGTTTTGCACATAATATGTCCCACCTTAATCAGGTAGTTTTGTGATACACAAACTTCTTAAATTTGAATGTATGCTCTACATGGATGTTATATATATACCATAGTATGGACACGTACTTATCCAT
This sequence comes from Triticum aestivum, assembly GCF_018294505.1. Lineage (NCBI taxonomy): Eukaryota > Viridiplantae > Streptophyta > Magnoliopsida > Poales > Poaceae > Triticum > Triticum aestivum. The sequence goes on along the minus strand of NC_057813.1, from coordinate 189,783,868 downwards.
GGCTTAGTATTCTTTTTCTGATAAATGATGCTTTTTTATTATTCCTAATGTTGCAACGGTACAAACACGACGAGTATACACCCGACATCCGCATGGCTAGGATGCACACCATCATTAAAGAAAAAGAGAAGGGCCCATATAGGTAATGGCGAGGTGGACGACGCACTGTAGGAAGACATCGACAACTACCACCGCCATTGAAAAAATTCAGAGTACAAGAAGGTTTGTCAAGGTGACTTCAGCAAGGAAACATTGCATGAACGTCGCCATCTCCATATACAGACACATACAAGTCAGAAAAGGATGGCAATTTTACCCATGGACATGGGTACCCGACCTTAATAGGTTGGCGGTACCTTTCTGTACCTATGGGTAGTGCCCAAACCCTACCAGACTAGTCATGGGTAGGGCATGGGTACAATTATCTACCCATGGGTATTGCCCAAACCCAACCCGATGATCTTATATGTGGGTCACATGTGCCATAAAGCTAAGCCATCGAGTCTTTGTATATAAGGTATGAAGCACTAGAGATCCATACCAAAGTCCACACTCATCCTCTACCCGCACTCCCCCAGCAATACCCACACCATCCTACTCATAATCACCATTTCCCCGACCCTAGAAACCTCTCGGTGGCGCCAATGGACCTAGTAACTACGCCACCGACCGCATTGATATGTTAATATGCCTGATGGGTATCCACCTGGCATCGATACCCGTCGGTATGAGCACATGCATGAATTTTTTTCCCGATAGGTAGGATTCTATGCCCACGAGAAACACGAGTATGGGTATGGAATTACTGTACTCGCACCATACCCTACACATTTCCATCCTTAGGTCATAAGTATCATGGGTTTTCATACAGAAGAGAAAAGTCTGAGAAAACTCCGTACAATACCTTTAATAAGGGAGAGTAAGCCGCGACTTCCACGTATGTGATGATCAGAGCTCGGAGTTTTCACCACGGACATCAAGACCTGGTACTCAAAATGCACCACCATATAATAAGTCCCCTGTTTTGCCAACACCAACTTGCTAGAGAAGAAGTCTTGCCACAATGCCCGAATCTTCATCAAAATCGCAGATCGGGATGAACTCCACACATGAAGAATTTTCTAGCACGCCAGACCTGCAAACACAGACCACCTCGAGCGTGCTAACACATGTGATGATGAGGGGCACACCCCTGACCATTAGGGTACACTACGAATACCCACTGGAGATGATCCATTGCAAGAACATGAGGCCTAGGGGGCAGCATTCCATATGAAGCCGGAAAACTAAGCCGCAGGCACCACCACCGGCTCCATCGGTCGCTCCACTGTATGTACATGCCAATGAGTGACCACTAGAATGATGTTAGCATGCAAAGCAAAATGTCAAAAACATGCAACCCCTCCTCCCAAGTCAGATCAGCCGATGCAAATGCCGCAAGGGGCCGCCATCAGCGAATCAAGTCGTCTAGATCTGGCTATCTAGTGCCCAAATGAGACACAACATGATCACACACTAACTGCAGCGTGCCACCAAAAGGCCACGAGCGGACTAGAACTGCACATCAGCCAACCGTTGTCGCATCGAGTGTCCCCAGCTGGACCATGCAGCTACACCACTGTAATAGTAGGAGCATAGTGATCGACCCCATCCAAGGATTGACTTGTCCTGGTGGTTTCCCCGCTAGAACCCTACTTGTATGTGGCACAACCTTTTCATGTCAGCTCATGCCATCATTCCCTCCATGCACGAAAGCATCGTCATGCCACACCAAACGTGGCCACCCAAAATGGGCCACCATCGTCCGAAAGATGTCCGACATCTCTCCGCCGAGCGGGCTTTTGCCCATTGCCATCCTTAGGCGAATGTGAGGGGAGAACAGGAGGAGGGGCTGCAGTAACAGCTAGTGTTTTCCATCTAAGCGATAGAAGTGCGAGTGTTGGTTCCTGTGAATATTGACCTCATTGGTGGGTTAGTTGCTTCCATGCAATGCTGCCGAGTGTGTCCGCCGTGAGCACCGTGCCATAACAGAATTAGCCATGACACTCGTCGGCATGTCTTTAGTTGCTCCATTCTTGCGTGAGGAATTAGCTAAAATGGCACTGCAATATCCGTGAAACGAAGACCACCTAGCTCTCAAGAAGTTGGCAATCACAACATTGCATGATCATCAATGGTGACAACAACGAGAGAAGTGAATCCTGTGTAGTAACTAAATATGTGACTTCATTAATTTATTTCTCTCAACATGCAAACATGGCATCTCAGTAGACATGCCACCTCAACATGCAAATATATATGCATGGGAAAAGGTTGAGTTATTTCCATTCTATTATCCTATGGTTGTGCAATAAATATTTTAAAACTACACAATAATAATCAAATACTTCAAATTATATGCATTTTTCAGTTTTCATAGTATTAATCAAAATATCCGTGTCCCATACAACCAAATCTCATCGAATATATTGCAACCAATTTTCGCGACAACGGGTGGGATATCATCTAAGTACTGAAGATCATGACCCCGCCACACAGTTAGACCGCTGGATGTATTGTTAGAGATCTGCGGCACTAGTTTATGTAGGTTGTTTACTCGTACATCTTTTTCTTTGTAAATCTATATGGCTCCAATGTCAAATGGTGAAACTAACATGTCAGGAAGTGATCATACAACTTCGTTTTTTAGTATAATCTACTACCTAGTTATTTTATTTATTTATTTTAGTATATTCTACTACCTAGTTGTGACTTAGCGACATGTTTTATCCTATTTTATAAATTAAATCGGCTTACATTAGAGAAAGAGAACATTAGGTACAACAAGATAAGACAACAACTCAACTCACAAGCGCATAAACACCCTGAACAAAGGAGGAAATACTACCATGGCACTAGCCCCAAAATTCTCACATAAACCGCAACCAAACTTGTCATCATTGCTCCAACATACCTCTCGGCAATGATGGACAACATTGAGAAACTCAGCCTCCGAAATATATGCAAAGATCTCTAAAGAACTGAACCATGTTTAATTGCCGTTGCGGTAGGCCGTCGTGTATGACAGAAATTGGAAGTCTTCCCAAGAATATCGGCAGGGACGTCACCCTAATCAAGACATGCAGTCCGCAAGCATATTACCATAGCATGCCGACAACCATGTCCGTGAAGACTCGGAAGAAGGGGTTATTGAGGAAAATGAAGACCATAGAGATGCACAGACTAGTTGAGTACTGTAAATCTCACCGTGATGTATTGATCTGCCTCAAGGGCTATAAGTACAGGTTTACAAGAGAGAGACTACGCAGAGTCCGGTGAGAGTACAACAGCATGGCTGGGTTATCCCTTGCATGCAGGACGTGCAAGTGCACGTAAGGCGCACGGAGTGCGCGTGTAGTTAGACGCCGAGCTATCCGGTCGTGGGAAGTTAGCCGGGAGCAGTAGCATGCGTGGGCATATTCCAACACCCCCCCCCCCCCCCCCCCCCGCAGCCGAAACTTGGGGCTCCCCGACGTTGAGGTTGGACCGGAAGTCGTTGAAGACGCTTGTCGGCAGACCCTTAGTGAATATGTCAGCAAACTGTGAGCTCGTGGGTACGTGAAGCACCCGTATCTCGCCAAGCGCGACACGCTCACGCACAAAGTGAAGATCGATCTCGATGTGCTTTGTGCGTTGGTGCTGCACCGGGTTGCTCGACATGTACATGGCGCTGATGTTGTCGCAGTAGACCACCGTGGCGCGCGTGGGGGGTTGGTGAAGCTCGCCAAGAAGCTGGCGTAGCCAGACCGCCTCGGCGACGGCGTTGGCGACCGCCCTGTACTCCGCCTCGGCGCTGGATCGGGAAACGGTAGTCTGTCGCTTGGACGACCACGTGAGTAGGTTGCCCCCGAGGAAGACGCAGAAGCCCGAGGTGGACTTGCGCGTGTCGGGGCAGCCAGCCCAGTCAGCATCGGAGTAGGCAACAAGCTCCGTGGAGGCGTCTCGATGGATCCGAAGACCAAGGTGTGTCGTCCCACGCAGATACCGAAGGATGCGCTTCACGAGCTGGAAGTGGCAATCTCGCGGTGCATGCATGAAGAGACAACACTGCTGAACGGCGTAGGAGAGGTCGGGGCGAGTCAGCGTGATGTACTGGAGCGCCCCAGCCAAGCTGCGGTACAACGACGGGTCGTGGAAGAGCGGTCCGGAGTCGGTGGAGAGCTTGGCGAGCGTGTCGACGGGCGTGGAGATGGGCTTGCAGTTCAGCATCCCGGCGCGGTCGAGGATCTCCAACGCGTACTGTTCCTGAGAGAGAAACAGTCCACGTGCGGTCGTGGTGACGTTGATGCCGAGGAAGTGATGCAGGGCGCCAAGGTCCGTCATCGAGAACTCACGATGGAGCGCCCGGATGACGGAGTCGAGGACGGTGGCGGAGCTGGCGGTGAGCATGATGTCGTCCACGTAGAGCAGCAGGTAGGCGAGATGATCGCCTCGCCGAAGGATGAAGAGGGACGTGTCCGACCGAGACGCATGGAAGCCAAGCGTCCGTAAGTAGGTGGTGAAGCGCGAGAACCACGCCCGCGGCGCCTGCTTGAGACCGTAAAGAGAACGGTTCAGCCGGCACACGTGAGAGGGCGAGGTAGCGTCGACGAAGCCGGACGGTTGCGTGCTGTAGACCGTCTCCGCGAGGTGCCCGTGGAGGAAGGTGTTCTTGACATCCAGCTGATGGATCGGCCAAGACCGCCCGACAGCGATGCTCAACACGGTACGAATAGTAGCCGGCTTCACCACCGGGCTGAAGGTCTCGCCGTAGTCGACACCGGCCTGCTGCGTGAAGCCGCGGAGAACCCACCGCGCCTTGTACCGGGAAAGAGAACCGTCGGGGTTGAACTTGTGCCGGAATATCCACTTCCCGGTGACCACGTTAGCACCTGCAGGACGAGACACTAAACACCAAGTGTTATTCTACATCAGTGCATCATACTCCTCGCGCATCGCGTTGAGCCAGTTTGGGTCCTTGAGTGCTACCCGATAAGAAGACGGGATAGGGCTGATGGAGGGAGGCGGCGTGTGAGCGGAGGCAAGTACTTTAGGTTGGGCAAAGCCGGTCTTGCCGCGCGTCCGCATGGCGTGCATGTTCTGAGGGGGTTGGATGGCTACGGCGCGAGGAGGGAGAGACGTGGGATTGGGCGGGTTGGGCTGTGACGAGGCATGCATGGGCGGTGGCAAGGCATGCATGGGTGGTGGCCCGTGCTCGCGGCGCGCGGGAGCTGCATGCGCGGATGGCTGGGGCGAGGGAGGCGGAACGACCCGGCTGGAGTCGGGCGTGGCATGCGCGAGAGGGGGAGATAACGCGGGCGGACTGGAGGGGCTGGCGGGCGATCCGAGGTGTGGAGATTCCACAGCGGATCGGTACGAGGTAGGCAGGGTGCGCCGCTCGGGGAGGATCTCCAGTCCGGGAGTTGTTGTGGCTGCTGGTTCGGTAGTTTCAGCGCTGGGGGGAGGAAAGTAGGGGAACTGAGTCTCATCGAACGTAATGTGACGGGAGATGATAACCTTGCGAGATTGCAGGTCGAGGCATCTATAGCCTTTGTGTTCCAGAGGGTATCCTAAGAAGACACAACGTGAGGATCATGGAGCAAGTTTGTGCGGGCTTGTGGCGATAGAATTGGGGAAACAAAGGCAGCCAAACACGCGCATGTGATCATAGGTTGGGTGGTGACCTAAGAGACGAAAGTATGGTGTGTGAGACGCAATGGTGGTAGAGGGACGCCGGTTGATGATGTAGGTGGCAGTGTGTAAAGCCTCAACCCATAATTGGGGAGGCAGGTTTGCGTGAAGAAGGAGGACGCGCAAGACGTCGTTCGTGGTGCGTAGGTGGTGTTCGGCCTTGCCGTTTTGAGCGGACGTGTATGGGCAGGAGAGGCGGAAGGAAGCACCGTAGCGGGAGAAGAGGTCACGGAGGGAGGTAGTGAGAAATTCGCCCCCGTTGTCGCATTGCATGCACTTGATGGATACATGAAACTAGGTACGAACATACGCATGAAAACGATGTATAGTGTCCGCGGTGTCGGATTTGTGGCGCAAGGGGAACGTCCAAGAAAAGTGAGAGAAGTCATCAAGAATCACTAAGTAATATTGAAAACCAGTAAAGCTACACACAGGTGATGTCCAAATGTCGCAATGGATTAATTCAAATGGGGCAGTAGTAAAAGAGTTTGAACTAGAAAAGGGCAACCGTGGTTGCTTGCCTATTTGGCACGACGGGCATACATGAGTTTTTGGCGTGCCATTATTAGTACATGCAGGAAGGAAATCACGAGCTAAAATGGAAGTGGTTTTATTGCTGGGGTGGCCAAGGCGTTCATGCCACACATCGCCGGCGACGGAGAGCGCTGCTTGGACCGTGGAGTTGGTGAAGAAGGGGTAAAGCTCGCCGTGGCTATTGGACCTCATGATGATCCGTCGAGTTGCTAGGTCCTTTACGGTGAAACCAAAGGGGTCAAATTCAATACTGCAAGAATTATCTATAGTAAAACGACGAACGGAGATCAAGTTTTTGATGATGGTAGGAGATATGAGGACATCATTAAGGGAGAACGAAGAGAGGGAGGTAGAGCCGACAACGGTGACCGGGAGACGAGAACCGTCGCCAACTACGATACCGCGAGAGTGATGCCATGATGGAGAACATAACTTAGTGAGTAGGTCGGTCTTACCAGCCACGTGCGAAGTCGCCCCGGTGTCGAGGAACCACTCCTGGCCGCCGCCCGCCTGCTGCTGCTGCATGGAGAGGTTCTGCAGGGCGGCGTAGAGGTGGTTGTACTGCTCCCAGGTGGGGGCGCTGCCGGGTTGAGGCGGGGCGACGTGGAAGGCCTGCTGCGGCGGCGGAGGCCTGGGCCCAAGAACACCAGCCGCGTTGGGGGCGGCCCAGCCTGCGCGCGCACCGGAGGGCGCGGGAATCAGGGCCCCGTAGGGGGCGAAGTAGCCGGCCGTCGGTGCAGCAGGGGGTGGAGCAGCGCCGCGCCCTGACGAGCCGTTGCCAGACGCGCCGCCCCACGGCCGCGGCCGCGCCACGCCCACGCCCGCCCTTGTCGCTGGTGGGCGAGGCGACGGGGCTCTTGCCCTTGTCGTTGCTGCCGTTGCCGCGGTCTGGCGCGGACCCGCGGTCGCCGAGGTGCCCGATGGAGAGAGCGGTCGGAGAAGACTCGAGGCGGCCGTCGATGCGGGAGCGTTCGTTGGCGGAGATCTCCTCCAGGAGGAGGCGCGAGCGTGCTTGGACGAATGTCGGGAAGGGCTCCTGCATGGGAAGCAGAGTCGCCATGACCTGGAAGCGCCGGTTGAGCCCCCGGATGAGCTGCAGGGTGAGGCTCTGGTCGGAGACGCGTTCGCCGACGTCGCCGAGGGCATCGGCGAGCCCCTTGAGCCGGCGCGAGTATTCGGCGATGGAGAGATCGCCCTGCACGGTGTTGCGGAATTTTGCACCGAGGATGATCGCCCGGCCGGGCTGGTTGTCGCGGAACAGCAGGTGCAGCTGCGTCTAGACGTCGTAGGCCGTGCTCGTGGGCGACACGACCACCTCTTGGAGTTCCTCCGAGATCACGCCGTACATCCACAAGACGATCGTGAGATCATCATTGCGCCAAACAGCGCTCTCATGGAGGGGCTCGGCGGCGTCGTCGAGGTGGTGCTGGACGTCATACTTGCAACAAATGAAATAAAAGAGCTGACGCCACTTGGAATACGAACCAGATTCGAGCTCGAGCTTCAACGAGAAGTAGTGCGCGATCGAGGGAGGCAGCCCGGTCGAGGAGGAGGGCCCGGCGTCGCCGCCGAGACGAGGGATCATGGGGCCGCCACCACCTCCTAGACGAAGAGGAGGGACTGGCGTGCTGCCCGCAGTGCGCAGAATGGTCGCGGCCGGCGTCGTGGTTGGCGCAGCAGGCGCGGCAGGGCGCACGGGGCTGGCCTGAGAGGAGGAAGGGCCAGCCGGTGCGGGAGCGTTGAGGGGCTCCTTGCCGCGGGCAGCGGCCGGCGCGACGCGGGCGACGGGGGTGGCGGCGAGCGGACGGCGAGGGGAGGTCGGGGAGTCGAGGTCGGCCGAGCGAGAGCGTCGGAGGAGGCGATCCATAGCGGAAGCAGAAGGATCGAGGAAGAAGTCTGATACCAAGTTGAGTACTGTAAATCTCACCGTGATGTATTGATCTGCCTCAAGGGCTATAAGTACAGGTTTACAAGAGAGAGACTACGCAGAGTCCGGTGAGAGTACAACGGCATGGCTGGGTTATCCCTTGCATGCAGGACGTGCAAGTGCGTGTAAGGGCATGTACAATGGTTCTATCTTAGCAATGACACGTAGGATAAACGATGAGGTGGAGGAGAGAGAAATCATAAGAAAAGGCTTGTCTTCTCTTATTTAAGAGAAGACAAGAGATGATCTCTTAGCACAATTTGTCTCACCATGTTTCTAGGAATAGCTAGTTATTGAAGATAAGACTTAGAGATGACTCATTGTACACACAATTTTTTGTTATTTCTAAATTACATGCAAGACTTAAGATAAGACTATCTTATCAACCATTGTACATGCCCTAAGGCGCACGGAGTGCGCGTGTAGTTAGACGCCGAGCTATCCGGTCGTGGGAAGTTAGCCGGGAGCAGTAGCATGCGTGGGCATATTCCAACAAGACTGAGAGATTGCGACAACAAAAAATAATCATCATTCACGAAGATCGACATGGAAGGAAACTCCCAAACTCCTTGGTAAGCCAACCAAACCGGTCGGCGGGAGGAGATTGAAACTGACGGGCCTTAGAAGGACTTGTATAAACTGAAGAACTTGGTATAGACTCGTTTATAGTGTTTTGTTAGAGTGTGCATTTACCCTGTTGGAAATCGAGTGCATTCAAAATAGAGTTGCTCATAGTCTAGCTAATATAGAAAGATCTGAAGCTAGCACCGCATGTTTGCTGCACCAGGTTTCAGACCGTATTACTGAGGATGTATTAGCAGACTGTAACACCATATCTGAGCAATAAAACCCATGTTCAAAAATAATGTCAAATGAGGTCCACCGGTTAAGTATATGCCAGCTAGTTCCATCTGAAGGATCAACGAGTGATCACATATGTATGTGCATACAGACACGGTTTCCTCAGTTGATTTATACTACTGTGAAACTGGAATCTTTCAATCCATCTTCTCGTCTATTGGTTTTCAGAAATCCAAACAGTACGTGTGTGATTCTTTGCGTGTAACTTATTAGAGCATCTCCAATAGCATGTGTATATTTAGATGTCTATATATTTATATAGACAATGATCTAAAAAAATTCCCTTATATACACATCTAGTTTTGCATCAGAACGTCTATATACAGGGACCATGACAGATGGGTCGTTGCTGGGGAGAGGAAGAAATCATGACTACAACTGAGTTTAGACAACGCCTTCACATTGTCCAGGCGTGGACATTGTCGAGGTCGATTTAGAGGATGTGTATATTTAGACAACCATATAGACAAGTTGTTGGACGCCTGTTTTGGGCTCACGTCGTGAAAAACGAGTATAGACATCCATATAGACAAGCTATTGAAGATGCTCTTAGCAGCTGGATACCATTACTGGACATATCGTTTAATATTACCACAGGGGCACCAATTGGCATCCCTCCGAATATGCTACTCCTGATCTACTTTTCCCACTAAAAAAGTAAAAATAAACAAACAGACAGACAAACAAACAAAAACACGAACGGAAAGTGACATTTCTGTGCTGCTTCGTCGTCATGCAGGGTGAGGTTGGTCATGTCTGGTTTTTTGACTACTTTTTAGGTCACTAATTCATGGTGGCCTTTGAATAGAGTTTGGTGAGGTTGGTCATGTCTGGTTTTTTGACTACTTTTTAGGTCACTAATTCATGGTGGCCTTTGAATAGAGTTTGCACCACATATCACCATGCTTGCAATGTGATTCACACCTATGTGCCCTAGCTGAGTAAATAGCATAAAACTACTACTTTACAGGCTAGGGTTTCAAAAAACTACCGGTTTTTAATTTTTCTCAGATAACTACCAATTGGGCGGTCGACTGTTTCAAAAACCCCAAATGACCGTTGCTTAAAATTTAAACGTGTTTATGACAGGTCGGGCCCGCACCTAAACGAACCGTCTGTTTGACCGTCAGGTTGACCGTTAAGTTACAAGTGGGGCCCACATGTCAGTGTCTCTATCTCATATGTCCTCACTTTTTACAAAATAGCCCCTATAAACATTTCTGAAAAAGCAATCGGGTCCTGCTATTTCTCTGAAAAAGTAATCAAGGAGCTGCTCCTCTCCTCGCGGTCGGCGTCCACCTCTGCGCCCGGAGACATCCTGCGAGCCTCCATCGCCGGCGCCCGCCCTCGCCACCTACTGCCACACCACCGCACGCCTCTGCCTCTCCTCGCCTCCACCTCGTGCGTCCCGCCTCCGCACCCGAGCTCGCGCAGCTGCTGCTCGCGGCCATGGACGCTGCTGCGTGCGGCCCTCCGCTGCGAGGCCCGGTGAGCTCTCCCGCCGGCCGTCTCCGCGCCCGAGCTCGCGCAGCTGCTGCTCGCGGCCATGGCCGCCACCGCGTGCGCCCTCCACTGCCAGGCCTGGCGAGCTCTGCCGCCGGCCGTCTCCGCGTCGAGCTCGCGCAACTGCTGCTCGTGGCCATGGCCGCCACCGCTTGAGCTCTCCGCTGCCAGGCCCGGTGAGCTATGCCGCCGGCCATCCCCCAGCCTCCGTCTCTCCAGCCACTGCTCGGGGCGGTGGCTTGCACACAAGCCCCCCATGGCGCGCGCGACGGCCGCGGGCGGAGCCCCATGGCGCGCGGCGACGGACACGGGCAGAGCCATTTGGAGGCTGATTCCAGGGACCCGATTGCTTTTTAAAAATGTTTGTAAGGACTAATCCGTAAAAAATCTATGGATGAGGCGCTGACATGTGGCCCCCACAAGTCAGTTAACAGTCAAACAAACGGTCAACCAAACGGTGCTTTTACTGGCGGGCCCGACCTGTCATAAACATATTTAATTTTTTAACAAAGAGGATTTGGGGTTTTTTGAAACAGCAAACCCCTGACTTGGTAGTTATCAGCAAAAAAATAAATTTGGTAGTTTTTTGCAACCCTAATCCGTAAAGTAGTAGTTTTATGATGCTATTTACTCGCCCTAGCTCGGTGGTCGTCGTTGTTTTTGTCCAGCTAGCTACCATCATCGTCTCCGGCTGGTCTCCCTATATATATCAGCATGCATGCTTGCTCTCCACCATCAACCAAACAATCGCAACGCCTCGAGTGCACTCACAGTCACACAAAGAAAACTGCACACACACACACACACACACACACACACACACACACACACTGCAAGGTGGAGCGAGGGAGAAAGAGAGATTTGTAGTGAGATCGAGGAGCTAGGAGCGATCATGGCGTGGAGGGAGAGCTACTTGGACCTGGTGCTGATCCCCGTGGGCCTCCTCTTCCCGATCGTGTACCACATGTGGCTGTGGCGCGCGGTCCGCAGCTGCCCGCTGCGCTCCACCATCGGCATCAACGCCGCCGCACGCCGCCTCTGGGTGCTCTCCATGATGAAGGACAACGAGAAGAAGGCGGTGCTGGTGGTGCAGTCGCTGCGGAACGTGATCATGGGCTCCACGCTGGTGGCCACCACGTCCGTCCTCTTCTGCACCGGCGTGGCCGCCGTGCTCAGCAGCACCTACGCCGTCAAGAAGCCGATCAGCGACGCCGTCTTCGGCGCGCACGGCGAGTACATGATGGCGCTCAAGTACGTGGCCCTCCTCACCGCCTTCCTCCTGTCCTTCCTCTGCCACACCCTCGCCATCTGCACCTTCAACCAGGCCACCTTCCTCGTCAACGCCCTCTCCCACCTCTTCGCCCTCCCCAACGGCGGCCGCCACCTGCCGGTCAACAAGGAGTACGTCCTCGAGGTCCTGGACAGGGGGTTCCTGCTCAACTTCGTCGGGAACAGGCTCTTCTTCGGCGGCGTTCCGTTTCTGCTGTGGATTTTCGGGCCGGTGCTGGCGTGCCTCTGCTCCATGGTCATGATCCCGGTACTGTACAACATCGACATGGTGTACATCGAGAGAGGAAAGGGTGGCGAGGTCAGTGACAAAATGGAGACGACCGATGCCGACAGTGACGACGGCATGCAAGTCTGATCGACCTTTCATTCGATCGTTGGTGACACGATCGACGATATGGGCGCAGCAACAACGATCAACGGATGTTAATTAATTTCGTATTCAAAAATCCATGCGCGCGCCTTTGTTGGAACATGGGAATTGTTGTTTCATTTTCCTAAACCAATTCTGGCTAAACTTCGACAAAATTTATGTTTCCAAAGAGGCCCTGCATCTGCATGCATGTGAGACAAGTCATCAGACAGGAAATATATATGCCATTCAATTGTTGGTACTAGTAGTGTATGTGTGCAATGCTTCATTTTCAGCGACTATGTAGTATACTGTTCGTCATCTGTATAACGAAACTTGATGACAATTTCACATGGCATGGAGTAGTGCACGAATTTGCCACTTGGGGACAATGTCAGTGGCTCAATGCAATGTCGACGTCCATTGATCTATCCAAGATTATTTTTCGACAAGCACACAACTTTTCATCAGAGTAAAAAAAAAAAGGTAGTCTGCTACATTTTGTGTACGGGTGGACATTCACCCGAAAGCGCATTTGCAGCCCGTCCGAGGCGCAGAAATGCAGTGCATGTGCATGACCAGCAAATTGTCAAAGTGCCAAAGCGTACAAAGCGCGAGCTATATTGCTATGGCAACCAAAGATGGCCATCAGTGGGCTATCGTTTCCCTCTAATACAATTGGGTTCGTCTAGGTGCGGTGGCGGAGTTGTGAAACCGACGACGTGTGAAGTATGTCGCGGTTGCACGCGACAAAAGATGGCGGGTGAGTGTCTCGGTCTGAGTTGAGCTGCGCGCTGGTGAACCACGACGTCCGGCTGGGTGAACCATGGTGGTGATCTCGTCACGGGCATTGGTGGGTGTGGTGGGTAATGCCGGATATGTTCGCGCGCGGGCCTCGGATGAACAACGGCGAAGTCATGGCAACTTATTTCTTTTTAAACAACAACTAGCACAAATGCTCGTCTGATTGCAATGGGAGAAATTTTACATGTATTTAGAATTAGCGGCAAGTGGTAAATGTCGCTCATTTCACAAAACCTGCTCAGCGTGCTCCTACCCGTCGCTTCTTCTATCCAATTCTATAACAAACGTACTAGTAAGAAATTAGATTATTCAGATCCACGTGGCCGTTGCATGGCGACCACCACAAAAATGCTAGACTTAAAAGACTTTTTATAAGGTTTAACGGACTGACCTCTCTCCTCACTAATCTCTCCCCCCTGATTTTCAGGATGAGGCCCACTTCATCTTAATCGCCAATCAATACATCCCACCTCAGCCCAGCCTATAAAACTCTTGTAAAACTCCCATACGTGTAGCATTGCCGCGACCACAATCATCCATGACACTGGCCTGGTGGCGTTCGGTACTCTGGCTATCCCTCGATGGGATAGGGATAGCCAGATTTCGACGGATACCATTCGTTTGGTTGAAAGGCAGCAAAGGGTGGGGATGGCCAAGATACTGGGAATATTCTCTAAAAAACGGCTGACGGAAGCCGCTGAAATATGGTGGACGAAGGCAACCACCATCTCGAGCCCGTGATTCCCTTGGTCCGAATCGTTTTCTCTCGTTTTTATGTCGTATGGCCCTCTCTCTCGCACCTCTTTTCCTCCTAACATCACCCAATCTCGCCTTTGGCAGCGCCACCGATCTGACATCAGGCGCTGGGTGGCTTCAACCGGCGAGCGGTGGCAGCTGACTGTCCGTTTGTGCTCCGGGGTGGAGCTCCGTCTGTATGCGCCGGAGCTAGCCATCACGCATTTCCATGGGTGCCCAAACGCGGCAGCAAGACAGTGGCGCTCGATGCCCCCTAGATCTCCTCTGCCCGGCGATTTTCCTTCATTTTGGATCCGTTTCCGTCGATGGAGAACCCCATTGCTGTTGAAGATTACGAGTTCATGAATTCTCTATTGTATATATTAGTAGTGTACAAAATCACTAGTGCAATATCTCTGAAGTTTCTGAATATTTTTCATGCAAATTCTTGTGGCTGTGAGGTATAGATATCTATTGATTTTGAGTCGTGACAATGTCAATTTTGATACAAATATGCATGCCAAGACTATCCTCATCTCTAATTACGTGGATAAAGCTAAGAATGCATGTTATATAGTAATTTCATCCTAAAAAAACTCACAAATAGCTATCCCTAATCAGTTTTTATCCTCCCCACCAAACAATAAAAAATGGCTATCCAACCTACTCAGCTCCAACCAACTAAACAACAAAATGTGACTATCCCTAACCACGTGGTTGAGGATATCCTCAACCAACCCAACGTCGCCCGCAAACCAAACACGCGGTAGGTAATGCCGGCTGGGTGATGATCACGCGTTGTGATGAGGACATCAATACCATTGTTACGCCCACATCCCCTGCTGCAATACATACTGGACCAATTACTAGAGCTCGCGCATGCCAATTAAATTACCAGGTACTTTCGTTTTTTGATAATAATTATCTAAATCGAATACATTTGTCTTGCTTAAAAATGAAGGGCCTAGCTTGGACAAGAAGGATGAACGTTGGAGCAAGATCAAGCATGGAGATGATGGCATACGCAAGGGGAATAAGAACGGAGTTACAAGTGATGATTTCAGGACTTTGAAGCCACCATAATGAGTGCATGAAGGCATGGACGAAATATACAAGATGCCACTTCATAAATTTCGTCCAGATGATATTATGGGTGCTGCATCACCTTATTATTGGGCCAGCCCATGTAATTTTAAAATACTGAAGTATAGGATGTTTTTAGAGTCCGTATGTGTGGAAAAAACAGAGTTGGGTTGGTTTCGGACCCTCCTCCAAGGGGTCACAAAATCCCCCCCCCTCTTCCTCCATATATACAACTCTTAGGGCGTCGTTTAGACTTCGGGTTTTGTTTAGATTAAAGTTCGCTATAGCTGCAACTTTGGGTTCTTTGTTTGTGTTCAACGACCAGACAACGACGTCACAGAACTCCACCTTCATTAATAAAGCTTTCCTCTTATATTCGCCATATCCAGATTGCAATTTTAGTTTTTTGCTTGTTCTTCATTTGCGTGTAGGAAATAAACCCTCATGGTCAATAACCTCTCGGAGTTGGTTTAACGATTGCTAAGGCGCGACATCCTCGCACGATTGTAGTCAAATTGTCAAAGACTACTCCAACAAAAATGAAAGCCACCATCTCATCGAAAGACGGGACACCTTTGCCTCTATTAAGTGGTATCAGATTTCCAGGTTGCTCGGTGATATTTTCTAGTTTTTCATTGTTTAGATCGAGTGTGTTCTTCATACCTACAGTCCACGAAAAAACCAAAAAACAAATTAGGGTTAGTTCATCCTATCTGGACCAGTCTGAGCCTTTGCATAATCTTTTTAGGGTTTTGCTTTTTTGATTTTGCAGTTGAATCGTCATGTTGAGTTGCTGGTCTTAGCGTCTAGTCCTTTAGAGTTTCGAGTCTGTCACAGTTTGTCACGCCGCTGATAACCCAAAAGTATAGGGGATCACAACAATTTTCGAAGGTAGAATATTCAACCCAAATTTATAGATTCGACACAAGGGGAGCCAAAGAATATTTGCAAGTATTAGCAACTAAGTTGTCAATTCAATCACACCTGGAGATTAATTATCTGCAGAAAAGTGATCAGTAGCCCAGTAAAATGATAGCTTTGATAGTAGTGGTAGCAGCAACACTAACGGTAACAAAGATAGTAATAGTTTTGTAGCAGTGACAATAGTAATAGCAACAGTAGTAACTTAGCAAGATCAATATGTAGGAAAATCGTAAGCATTGGATCGGCGATTTGTTGGATGGTATTCATCATGTGACAGTTACAACCTAGGGTGATACGACACTAGCTCCAGTTTATAAATATAATGTAGGCATGTATTCTATAAATAGTCATACGTGCTTATGGAAAGAACTTGCATGGCGTCTTTTGTCCTATCCTCCCATGGCAGCGGGGTCCTATTGGAAACTAAGGGATATTAAGGCATCCTTTTAATAGAGAACTGGAACAAAGCTTTAACACACGATGAATACATGAACTCCTCAAACTACGATCATCACCGGGAAGTGTCCCGACTATTGTCACTCTGGGGTTGCCAGATTATAACACATAGTAAGTGACTATAACTTGCAAGATTGGATCTAGAACATAGATATAATGGTGATAACATAAATGGTTCAGATCTGAAATCATGGCACCCAGGCCCAAAGTGACAAGCATTTAGCATGGCAAAGTCAGAGCAACATCAATCTCAGAACACAATGATACTAGGGATCAAGCCCTAACAAAACTAATTCGATTACATGATGAATCTCATCCAACTCCTCACCGACCAGTGAGCCTACGAAGGAATTACTCACTCCCGGTGGGGAGCAACATGGAATTGGCGATGAAGAAGGGTTGATGATGACGACGATCGAAGATCCCCCTCTCCGGAGCCCCAAACGGACTCCAGATCTGGCCTCCCGATGAAGAACAGGAGGTGGCGGCAGCTCCATCTCGTGAAACGCGATAATTCTTCCTCTCTGATTTATGGAAATATGTGATTTTATAGCGTCGGTTTCAGGGTCTGCGGGGCCACCAGGTGGGGATAACCCACGTGGGTGCGCCTGGAGGGGGGCGCCCTGGTGGGTTGTGCCCACCCAGGTGCCCCCTCCGATGGTTCTTGGCTCCAGAAATTCTCGTTTATTGAATAAAAAATCCTCCCAAAGTTTCGTTCCAATCCGAGAACTTTTATTTCTGCACAAAAACAACACCATGGTAGTTCTGCTGAAAACATCGTCTATCCGGGGTAGTTTCATTCAAATCATGCAAATTAGAGTCCAAAACAAGAGGAAAAGTGTTAGGAAAAGTAGATATGACAGAGACGTATCAACTCCCCCAAGTTTAAACCTTTGCTTGTCTTCAAGCAATTTAGTTGATAAACTGAAAGTGAAAAAGAGAAACTTTTACGAACTCTTTTGCTCTTGTTTTTATAAATAAGCTTAAATAGCACCCAAGTTTTCAGCCAAGATTATAACTAACCATGTCGACAATAACTCTTAAAAATTATATTAACTCATATCAATGACATAATCAGCTAGCGAGCAATAATAAGATATCTCAAACAACAACACGTTATCAAGACAACCATAATATAATATGATAATAGTGGTATCTCGTTAGCCCTTTCTGAGACCGCAAAACATAAATGCAGAGCACCTCCAAAGTTCAAACAGCGACTAAACATTGTAATTCATGGTAGAAAAGATTCAGTCATGATGCACTCAACATTAGCTACACACAATGCATAAGGATCACAATAGTGCTCTCAGGTTCTGGCGCTTATTTGAAAAGGTGCTGACACAACATAAAAGTAAATAGTTAGTCCCTTTGTAGAGGGAAGCAGTGATTTGCAGCGGTGCCAGAGCTCGAGTTTTTAAAATAGAGGTAAATGAAATTTTGAGAAATGCACCCTTCTTGTTGACTTCGCGACCATTAGTTATCAGTATCTTCCATGCTAAACACATTAGCGGCGGTTCCCAAGTGATAAAAGTAAAGGTTTACCCCCCCTCCACCAACAATCACACTCCACGGCTTGTCCGAAATAATGGGTGCCGTTCATACCCACAATAGTCCCGGGGGAGTTTTGTTTAATTATTTGCAATTTGAGTTCAGGACTGGGAATCCCTATTACCACCCCTCTCGTGCAAGGACGAATGAATAAATACTCATCATGAGAATAACCCGCTTAGCATGGAAGATACTGACTACCTCCTGTCGCTCTATGAACAATCCAGGCACACAAAAAGGATATTTATTTGAAGTTTTTAGAGGTGGCACATGCAAATTTACTTAGGACGGCTGGGTAATACCGCATATAGGTAGATATGCTGGACTCATCTGGAATGACTTGGGTTTAAGGTTTTTGATGCACAAGAAAAATTCCCACTTAGTACAGGTGAAGGCTAGCAAATAGGTTGAGAAGCGGCCTGCTAGAGAGCGAAAACGGTCATGAACATGCATTATGCATAAGTAACATTGGATACTAGCATGAGTAGGATGTGAACAACATGAACATAAATATCATAGAGGCTATGTTGGTTTTGATTCAACTACATGCATGAATATGTGCCAAGTCAAGCCACTCGAACATTCAGAGGAGGATACCATATCATCATACTACATCACAATCATTTTAACGCAATGTTGACATCCAAAATAAATCATTATCCACTCCTAGCTACTTATGCATGGCATGAGAAACTATAATCTCTAATTGTCATTGCAAACATGTTTTATCATAATAAGTTGAATCCTAGATACTAGGTTAAACATATTTACAAAAACAAAACAAGTCAAGTTCATACCCGTTTCTCTCTGCCACAGCTAGTTCATCAAATATCGTCATTATTGCCTTTCACTTGCATGACCGAACGATATGAAAATAATAATAATGCAAGAGTGCCGTGGACTAAGCTAGAATCTGCAAACATTTTATTCAAAAGGAGAAGACATGGTAATATGGACTTTTTGTTAGATCAACAATAATGCATATGAGAGCCACTCAACATTTTCATCGTGGTCTTCTCCTCGGTATGACTCAATAGAAAGAAAAAGAAATTCAGAGAATCACACTAAATTGTTTTTGGAGTTTTTAGTTTTTCTTGAACGAGCAAATAAAAAGGAAAAACAAAAACGAGAAAGACTATTTACACGGGAAAGCTCCCAACAAACAAAAGAAGAATAAGGAAATCCTTTTGGGTTTTCTTTTTAGATACTACAACTAACTACACTAGAAAGAAAGATAAAAAAGAAGCAAGAAATATTTTTTTGTATTTTCTCAAAGTTTTTCAAACACATAAGAAGAAAGCGAGAAAATAAATTTAGCATTGATAATACAATGAAAGTGTGTGGACACCGACAAGTACAATTAAATATGTGAACATGAATGTAATGTCGGTGGAAATACGTACCCTCCCAAGCTTAGGCTTTTGGCCTAACTTGGTAATCAGTCAATAGCCTGCATAATGGTCAGAGTGATAGCTTATTGAGGCTCTTGATGCGGATACCTCAGACTGCCGTACGGCCACAACTGCTGCGTTATGAGCTCGGGGCTCGCTCTCAAGAAATAAGATCTTCCCCTACTGTGAACATCAAAGTGAAGGAAATATGCCCTAGAGGCAATAATAACGTTATTATTTATTTCCTTAATTCATGATAAATGTTTATTATTCATGCTAGAATTGTATTAACAAGAAACTTAGTACATGTGTGAATACATAGACAAAACATATAGTCCCTAGTATGCCTCTACTTGACTAGCTCGTTAATCAAAGATGGTTAAGTTTCCTAACCATAGACATGTGTTGTAATTTGATGAACGAGATCACATCATTAGGAGAATAATTTGATGGACATGACCCATCCGGTAGTTTAGCATTATGATCGTGTTAGTTTCATTGCTACTGCTTTCTTCAAGACTTATACAAGTTCCTCAGACTATTAGATTATGCAACTCCCGAATACCGGAGGAACACTTTGTGTGCTACCAAACGTCACAACGTAAAAGGGTGATTATAAAGGTGCTCCAAAGGTGTCTCCGAAGGTGTTTGTTGGGTTGGCATAGATCAAGATTAGGATTTGTCACTCTGTGTTTGGCAGAGGTATCTTTGGGCCCTCTCGGTAATACTCATCACTATAAGCCTTGCAATCATTGTGACTAATGAGTTAGTTGCGAGATGAAGTATTATGGAACGAGTAAATAGACTTTCCGGTAACAAGATTGAACTAGGTATTGAGATACCGACGATCGAATCTCGGGCAAGTAACATACCGATGACAAAGGGAACAACATATGTTGTTATGCGGTTTGACCGATAAAGATCTTCGTAGAATATGTAGGAACCAATATGAGCATCCAGTTTCCTCTATTGGTTATTGACCGGAGACGTGTCTCGGTCATGTCTACATAGTTCTCGAACCTGTAGGGTCTACATGCTTAACGCTCGATGACGATTGGTATTATGAGTTTATGTGTTTTGATGTACCGAAGGTAGTTCAGAGTTCTGGATGTGATCACCGACATGACGAGGAGTCTCGAAATGGTTGAGACATAAAGATTGATATATTGGACGACTATGTTTGGACATCGCAATGGTTCCGGATGAGTTCGGGCATTTACCGGAGTACCGGGGGGTTACCGGAACCCCTAGGGGAGTGTATGGGCCTTATTGGGCCTTAGTGGGAGAGAGGAGGAGGCGGCCAGATGGAGGGTGCCCCCCAAGCCCAATCCAAATTGGGTGCCCCCCTTCCTTCCCTCTCTCTCCCCCTTCCTTCCTCTCCTACTCCAACTTGGGAAGGAGGAATCCTACTCCCACTGGGAGTAGGACTCCCCTGGAAGCGCCATAGAGGGCCGGCCCTCCCCCTCCTCCACTCCTTTATATACGGGGGAGGGTCACCCCTTAGACACACAAGTTGAAAATTGTTTAGCCATGTGTGGTGCCCCCCTCCATAGTTACACACCTCGGTCATATCGTCATAGTGCTTAGGCGAAGCCCTGCGCTGGTAACTTCATCATCACCGTCACCACGCCATCGTGTTGACGAAACTCTCCCCCGGCCTCAACTGGATCAAGAGTACGAGGGACGTCCCCGAGCTGAACGTGTGCTGAATGCGGAGGTGTCGTACGTTCGGTGCTTGGATCGGTTGGATCGCAAAAACGTTCGACTACATCAACCGCGTTAAATAAACGCTTTCGCTTTCGGTCTACGAGGGTACGTGGACACACTCTCCCCTCTTGTTGCTATGCATCACATAGATAGATCTTGCGTGATCATAGGAAAATTTTGAAATTATCACGTTCCCCAACAGTGGCATCCGAGCCAGGTCTATGCGTAGATGTTATATGCACGAGTATAACACAAAGAGTTGTGGGCGGTAATAGTCATACTGCTTACCAGCATGTCATACTTTGATTCAGCGGTATTGTTGGATGAAGCAGATTAGATCGACATTACGCGTACGCTTACGCGAGACTGGTTCTACCGACATGCTATGCACATAGGTGGCTGGTGAGTGTCTGTTTCTCCGACTTTAGTTGAATCGAGTGTGGCTATGCCCGGTCCTTGTTGAAGGTTAAAACAACACACTTGACGAAAAATCGTTGTGGTTTTGATGCGTAGGTAAGAACGGTTCTTGCTAGAAGCCCATAGCAGCCACGTAAAACTTGCAACAACAAAGTAGAGGACGTCTAACTTGTTTTTGCAGGGCTTGCTGTGATGTGATATGGTCAAGCATGATGTGATATAAATTGGTGTTTTAGATGATCATGTTTTGTAACAAAGTTATCAGCAACTGGCAGGAGCCATATGGTTGTCGCTTTATTGTATGCAATGCAATCACCATGTAATTGTTTTACTTTATCACTAAGCGTTAGCGATAGTCGTAGTAACAATAGGTGGCGAGACGACAACGATGCTATGATGGAGATCAAGGTGTCGCGCCGGTGACGCTGGAGATCATGACGATGCTTCGGTGATGGAGATCATGAGAACAAGATGATGATGGCCATATCATGTCACATATTTTGATTGCATGTGATGTTTATCCTTTATGCATCTTATTTTGCTTAGAACGTCGGTAGCATTATAAGATGATCCCTTACTAAATTTCAAGGTACAAGTGTTCGCCCTGAGTATGCACCATTGCTATAGTTCGTCGTGCCGAGACACCACGTGATGATCAGGTGTGATAAGCTCTACGTTCACATACAACGGGTGTAAGCCAGTTTTGCACACGCAGAATACTCGGGTTAAACTTGACGAGCCTAGCATATGCAGATATGGCCTCGGAACACTGAGACCGAAAGGTCGAGCATGAATCATATAGTAGATATGATCAACATAGTGATGTTCACCATTGAAAACTACTCCATCTCACGTGATGATCGGACATGGTTTAGTTGATTTTGATCACATGATCACTTAGATGATTAGAGGGATGTCTATCTAAGTGGGAGTTTTTAAGTAATATGATTAATTGAACTTTAATTTATCATGAACTTAGTACCTGATAGTATTTTGCATGTCTATGTTGTTGTAGATCAATGGCCTGTGCTACCGTTCCTTGGAATTTTAATGCGTTCCTAGAGAAAGCTAAGTTCAAAGATGATGACAGCAACTACACGGACTGGGTCCCTAACTTGAGGATTATCCTCATTGTTGCACAGAAGAATTACGTCCTGGAAGCACCGATGGGTGCCAGACCTGCTGCAGATGCTACTGATGACGTTAAGAACGCCTGGGAGAGCAAAGCTGATGACTACTTGATAGTTCAGTGTGCCATGCTTTACGGCTTACAATCGGGACTTCAAAGACGTTTTGAACGTCATGGAGCATATGAGATGTTCCAAGAGTTGAAGTTAATATTTCAAGCAAATGCCTGAATTGAGAGATATGAAGTCTCCACCAAGTTCTACAACTGCAAAATGGAGGAGAATAGTTCTGTCAGTGAACACATACTCAAAATGTCTGGGTATCATAATCACTTGACTCAGCTGGGAGTTGATCTTCCAATTGATTGTGTCATTGACAGAGTTCTTCAATCACTGCCACCAAGCTATAAAGGCTTCATGATGAACTATAATATGCAAGGGATAAACAAGACTATTCCCAAGGTCTTCGCGATGCTAAAGGCCAAGGAGGTAGAAATAAAAAAGGAGCATCAAGTGTTGATGGTCAATAAGACCACTAGTTTCAAGAAAAAGGGCAAAGGGAAGAAGGGGAACTTCAAGAAGAACGGCAAAAAGGTTGCTGCTCAAGAGAAGAAACCCAAGTCTGGACCTAAGCCTGAAACTGAGTGCTTCTACTGCAAAGGGACTGTTCACTGGAAGCGGAACTGCCCCATGTATTTGGCGGATAAGAAGGATGGCAAAGTTAAAGGTATATTTGATATACATGTTATTGATGTGTACTTAACTAATGCTCGCAGTAGCTCCTGGGTATTTGATACTAGTTCTGTTGCTCATATTTGCAACTCGAAACAACGGCTACGGATTAAGCAAAGATTGGCTAAGGACGAGGTGACGATGCGCGTGGGAAATGGTTCCAAAGTCGATGTGATCGCGGTCGGCACGCTACCTCTACATCTACCTTCGGGATTAGTTTTAGACTTGAATAATTGTTATTTGGTGCCAGCGTTAAGCATGAACATTATATCTGGATCTTGTTTGATGCGAGACGGTTGTTCATTTAAATCAGAGAATAATGGTTGTTATATTTATATGAGTAATATCTTTTATGGTCATGCACCCCTGCTGAGTGGTCTACTTTTTGTTGAATCTCGTTAGTAGTGATGCACATATTCATAGTGTTGAAGCCAAAAGATTGAAGTTTAATAATGATAGTGCAACTTATTTGTGGCACTGCCATTTGGGTCATATCGGTGTAAAGCGCATGAAGAAACTCCATGTTGATGGACTTCCGGAATCACTTGGTGCTTGTGAACCGTGCCTTATGGGCAAGATGACTAAAACTCCGTTCTCCGGAACAATGGAACGAGCTACTGACTTATTGGAAATAATACATACCGATGTGTGCGGTCCAATGAGTATTGATGCTCGTGGTGGGTATCATTATTTTCTCACCTTCACAGATGATTTGAGCAGATATGGTTATATCTACTTAATGAAGCATAAGTTTGAAACATTTGAAAAGTTCAATGAATTTCAGAATGAAGTGGAAAATCATTGTAACAAGAAAATAAAGTTTCTACAATCTGATCGTGGAGGAGAATATTTGAGTTACGAGTTTGGTCTACATTTGAAACAATGCGAAATAGTTTCGCAACTCACGCCACCCGGAACACCACAACGTAATGGTGTGTCCGAACATCGTAATCGTACTTTACTAGATATGGTGCGATCTATGATGTCTCTTAACGATTTACCGCTATCGTTTTGGGGTTATGCTTTAGAGACGGCTGCATTCATGTTAAATAGGGCACCATCTAAATCCGTTGAGAAGACGCCTTATGAATTGTGGTTTGGCAAGAAACCAAAGTTGTCGTTTCTTAAAGTTTGGGGCTGCGATGCTTATGTGAAAAAGCCTTCAACCTGATAAGCTCAAACCCAAATCGAAGAAATGTGTCTTCATAGGATACCAAAGGAGACTGTTGGGTACACCTTCTATCATATATCCGAAGGCAAAACATTCATTGCTAAGAATGGATCCTTTCTAGAGAAGGAGTTTCTCTCGAAATAAGTGAGTGGGAGGAAAGTAGAACTTGATGAGGTAATTGTACCTGCTCCCTTATTGGAAAGTAGTTCATCACAGAAACCGGTTCCTGTGACACCTACACCAATTAGTGAGGAAGCTAATGATATTGATCAAGAAACTTCAGATAAAGTTACTACCGAACCTTGTAGGTCAAATAGAATAAGATCCGCACCAGAGTGGTATGGTAATCCTATTTTGAAGGTCATGTTACTTGACCATGGCGAACCTACGAACTATGAGGAAGCGATGATGAGCCCAGATTCTGAAAGATGGTTTAAGGCCATGAAATCTGAGATGGGATCCATGTATGAGAACAAAGTGTGGACTTTGGTTGACTTGCCCGATGATCGGCAAGCCATCGAGAATAAATGGATCTTCAAGAAGAAGACCGACGCTAATGGTAATGTTACTATCTACAAAGCTCGACTTGTTGTGAAAGGTTTTTGACAAGTTCAAGGGGTTGACTACGATGAGACTTTCTCACTCGTAGCGATGCTTAAGTCTATCCGAATCATGTTAGCAATTCCTGCATTTTATGATTATGAAATTTGGCAAATGGATGTCAAAAATTCATTCCTGAATGGATTTCTGGAAGAAGAGTTGTATATGATGCAACCAGAAGGTTTTGTCGATCCAAAAGGATCTAACAAAGTGTGCAAGCTCCAGTGATCCATATATGGACTGGTGCAAGCTTCTCGGAGGTGGAATAAACATTTTGATTGTGTGATCAAAGCATATGGTTTTATACAGACTTTTGGAGAAGCCTGTATTTTCAAGAAAGTGAGTGGGAGCTCTGTAGCATTTCTAATACTATATGTAGATGACATATTGTTGATTGGAAATGATATAGAATTTCTGGATAGCATAAAAGGATACTTGAATAAGAGTTTTTCAATGAAAGACCTCGGTGAAGCTGCTTACATATTGGGCATCAAGATCTATAGAGATAGATCAAGACGCTTAATTGGACTTTCACAAAGCACATACCTTGATAAAGTTTTGAAAAAGTTCAAAATGGATCAAGCAAAGAAAGGGTTCTTGCCTGTGTTACAAGGTGTGAAGTTGAGTTAGACTCAATGCCCGACCACTGCAGAAGATAGAGAGAAAATGAAAAATGTTCCCTATGTTTCAGCCATAGGCTCTATCATGTATGCAATGCTGTGTACCAGACCTGATGCGTGCCTTGCTATTAGTTTAGCAGGGAGGTACCAAAGTAATCCAGGAGTGGATCACTGGACAGCGGTGAAGAACATCCCGAAGTACCTGAAAAGGACTAAGGATATGTTTCTCGTTTATGGAGGTGAAAAAGAGCTCGTCGTAAATGGTTACGTCGATGCAAGCTTTGCCACTGATCCGGACGATTCTAAATTGCAAACCGGATACATGTTTATATTGAACGATGGAGCTGTCAGTTGGTGCAGTTCTAAACAAAGCATCATGGCGGGATCTACGTGTGAAGCAGAGTACATAGCTGCTTCAGAAGCAGCAACTGAAGGAGTCTGGATGAAGGAGCTCATATCCGATCTAAGTGGCATACCTAGTGCACCGGGTCCAATGAAAATCTTTTGTGACAATACTGGTGCAATTGCCTTGGCAAAGGAGTCCAAATTTCACAAGAGAACCAAGCACATCAAGAGACGCTTCAATTCCATCTGTGACCAAGTCTAGGTGGGAGACATAGAGATTTGCAAGATACATATGGATCTGAATGTTGCAGACCCGTTGACTAAGCCTCTCTCACGAGCAAAACATGATCATCACCAAGACTCCATGGGTGTTAGAATCATTACTATGTAATCTAGATTATTGACTCTAGTGCAAGTGGGAGACTAAAGGAAATATGCCCTAGAGGCAATAATAAAGTTATTATTTATTTTGTTATTTCATGATAAATGTTTATTATTCATGCTGGAATTGTATTAACCAGAAATATAATACATGTGTGTATACATAGACAATATAGTGTCACTAGTATGTCTCTACTTGACTAGCTCGTTAATCAAAGATGGTTAAGGTTTCCTAACCATAGACATGAGTTGTCATTTGATAAACGGGATCACATCCTTAGGAGAATGATGTGATTGACTTGCCCCATTCCTTAGCTTAGCACTTGATCGTTTAGTATATTGCTATTGCTTTCTTCATGACTTATACATGTTCCTATGACTATGAGATTATGCAACTCCCGAATACCAGAGGAACACTTTGTGTGCTACCAAACGTCACAACGTAACTGGGTGATTATAAAGGTTCTCTACAGGTGTCTCCAATGGTACTTGTTGAGTTGGCATAGATCGAGATTAGGATTTGTCACTCTGATTGTCGGAGAGGTATCTCTGGGCCCTCTCGGTAATGCACATCACTATAAGCCTTGCAAGCAATGTGACTAATAAGTTAGTTGCGGGATGATGCATTACGGAACGAGTAAAGAGACTTGCCGGTAATGAGATTGAACTAGGTATTGATCTTCCAGTTGATTGTGTCATCGACAGAGTTCTTCAATCACTGCCATCAAGCTATAAAGGCTTCGTGATGAACTATAATATGCAAGGGATGAACAAGACTATTCCTGAGCTCTTCGCGATGCTAAAGGCCGTGGAGGTAGAAATAAAAAAGGAGCATCAAATGTTGATGGTCAATAAGACCACTAGTTTCAAGAAAAAGGGCAAAGGGAAGAAGGGGAACTTCAAGAAGAACGGCAAAAAGGTTGCTGCTCAAGATAAGAAACCCAAGTCTTGACCTAAGTGTGAAACTGAGTGCTTCTACTACAAAGGGACTATTCACGGGAAGCGGAACTGCCCCAAGTATTTGGCGGATAAGAAGGATGACAAAGTTAAAGGTATATTTGATATACATGTTATTGATGTGTACTTAACTAATGCTCGCAGTAGTGCCTGGGTATTTGATACTGGTTCTGTTGCTCATATTTGCAACTTGAAACAGCGGCTACGGATTAAGCGAAGATTGTCTAAGGACGAGGTGACGATGCGCGTGGGAAATGGTTCCAAAGTCGATGTGAATGCGGCCGGCACGCTACCTCTACATCTACCTTCGGGATTAGTTTTAGACCTGAATAATTGTTATTTGGTGCCAGCGTTAAGCATGAACATTATATCTGGATCTTGTTTGATGCGAGATGGTTGTTCATTTAAATCAGAGAATAATGGTTGTTATATTTATATGAGTAATATCTTTTATGGTCATGCACCCCTGCTGAGTGGTCTATTTTTGTTGAATCTCGATAGTAGTGATGCACATATTCATAGTGTTGAAGCCAAAAGATTGAAGTTTAATAATGATAGTGCAAATTATTTGTGGCACTGCCGTTTGGGTCATATCGGTGTAAAGCGCATGAAGAAACTCCATGGTGATGGACTTTTGGAATCACTTGATTATGAATCACTTGGTGGTTGTGAACCGTGCCTTATGGGCCAGATGACTAAAACTCCGTTCTCCGGAACAATGGAATGAGCTACTGACTTATTGGAAATAACACATACCGATGTGTGCGGTCCAATGAGTATTGATGCTCGTGGTGGGTATCGTTATTTTCTCACCTTCAGAGATGATTTGAGCAAATATGGTTATATCTACTTAATGAAGCATAAGTCTGAAACATTTGAAAAGTTCAAAGAATTTCAGAGTGAAGTGGAAAATCATCGTAACAAGAAAATAAAGTTTCTACGATCCGATCGAGGAGGAGAATATTTGAGTTACGAGTTTGGTCTTCATTTGAAACAACATGGGATAGTTTCACAATTAACGCTACCTGGAACACGACGGCAAAATGGTGTGTCCGAACGTCATAACCGTACTTTATTAGATATGGAGTGATCTATGATGTCTCTTACTGATATACCGCTATTGTTTTGGGGTTGTACTCTAGAGACGGCTACATTCACTTTAAATAGGGCACCTTCAAAATCCATTGAGACGTCGCCTTATGAACTGTGGTTTGGAAAGAAACCAAAGTTGTCATTTCTTAAAGTTTGGGGTTGCAATGTTTATGTGAAAAAGCTTCAACCTGATAAGCTCAAACCCAAATCGGAGAAAGGAAACTGTTGGGTACACCTTCTATCACAGATCCGAAGGCAAAATCTTTGTTGCTAAGAATGGATCCTTTCTAGAGAAGGAGTTTCTCTCGAAAGAAGTGTGTGGGAGGAAAGTAGAACTTGATGAGGTAACTGTACCTTCTCCCTTATTGGAAAGTAGTTCATCACATAAATTAGTTCCCGTGATTCCTACACCAATTAGTGAGGAAGCTAATGATGATGATCATGAAGCTTCAGATCAAGTTACTACCGAACCACGTAGGTCTTCCAGAGTAAGATCTGCACCAGAGTGGTACGATAATCCTGTTCTGGAAGTCATGTTATTAGACCATGATGAACCTACGAACTATGAGGAAGCGATGATGAGCCCAGATTCCACGAAATGGCTTGAGGCCATGAAATCTGAGATGGGATCCATGTATGAGAACAAAGTGTGGAGTTTAGTGGACTTGCCCGATGATCGGCAAGCCATAGAAAATAAATGGATCTTTAAGAATAAGACTGACAGAGACGATAATGTTACTGTTTATAAAGCTCGACTTGTTGCGAAATGTTTTCGACAAGTTCAAGGAGTTGACTACAATGATACTTTCTCACCCGTAGCGATGCTTAAGTCTATCCAAATCATGTTAGCAATTGCTGCATTTTATGATTATGAAATTTGGCAAATGGATGTCAAAACTGCATTCTTGAATGGATTTCTGGAAGAAGAGTTGTATATGATGCAACCGGAAGGTTTTGTCGATCCAAAGGGTGCTAACAAAGTGTGCAAGCTCCAGCGATCCATTTATGGGCTGTTGCAAGCCTCTCAGAGTTGGGATAAACGTTTTGATAGTGTGATCAAAGCATATGGTTTTATACAAACTTTTGGAGAAGCCTGTATTTACAAGAAAGTGAGTGGGAGCTCTGTAGCATTTCTAATCTTATATGTAGATGACATATTGTTGATTGGAAATGATATAGAATTTCTGGATAGCATAAAAGGATACCTGAATAAGAGTTTTTCTATGAAAGACCTTGGAGAAGCTGCTTACATATTGGGCATCAAGATCTATAGTGATTGATCAAGACGCTTAATTGGACTTTCACAAAGCACATACCTTGATAAAGTTTTGAAGAAGTTCAAAATGGATCAGTCAAAGAAAGGGTTCTTTCCCGTGTTACAAGGTGTAAAGTTGAGTCAGACTCAAAGCCCGACCACCGCAGAAGATAGAGAGATAATGAAAGCCATTCCCTATGCTTTAGCCATAGGTTCTATCATGTATGCAAAGATGTGTACTAGACCTGATGTATGTCTTGCTATAAGCATAGCAGGGAGGTACCAAAGTAATCCCGGAGTGGAGCACTGGACAGCGGTCAAGAACATCCTAAAATACCTGAAGAGGACTAAGGATATGTTTCTCGTTTATGGAGGTGAAAAAGAGCTCATTGTAAATGGTTACGTCGATGCAAGCTTTGACACTGATCCGGATGACTCTAAGTCGCAAACCGGATACACATTTTTATTGAATGGAGGAGCTGCCAGTTGGTGCAGTTCCAAAAAGAGCGTCGTGGCGGGATCTACGTGTGAAGCGGAGCACATTGCTGCTTCAGAAGTAGCGAATGAAGGAGTTTGGATGAAGGAGTTCATATCCAATCTAGGTGTCATACCTAGTGCATTTGGTCGAATGAAAATCTTTTGTGACAATACTGGAGCAATTGCCTTGGCAAAGGAATCCAGATTTCAAAGTAGAACCAAGCACATCAAGAGACGCTTCAATTCCATCTGTCATCAAGTGTCAGAAGGGGACATAGAGATTTGCAAGATACACACAGAACTGAATGTTGCAGACCCGTTGACTAAGCCTCTCTCGCGAGCAAAACATGATCAGCACCAAAGCTCCATGGGTGTTAGAATCATTACTATGTAATCTAGATTATTGACTCTAGTGAAAGTGGGAGACTGAAGGAAATATGCCCTAGAGGCAATAATAAAGTTATTCTTTATTTCCTTAATTCATGATAAATGTTTATTATTCATGCTAGAATTGTATTAACAAGAAACTTAGTACATGTGGGAATACATAGACAAAACATATAGTCCCTAGTATGCCTATACTTAACTAGCTCATTAATCAAAGATGGTTATGTTTCCTAAACATAGACATGTGTTGTCATTTGATGAATGGGATCACATCATTAGGAGAATGATGTGATGGACATGACCCATCCATTAGTTTAGCATTATGATCGTGTTAGTTTCATTACTACTGCTTTCTTCATGACTTATACAAGTTCCTCAGACTATGAGATTATGCAACTCCCGAATACCGGAGGAACACTTTGTGTGCTACCAAACGTCACAACGTAAAAGGGTGATTGTAAAGGTGCTCTACAGGTGTCTCTGAAGGTGTTTGTCGGGTTGGCATAGATCGAGATTAGGATTTGTCACTCCGTGTTTCGCAGAGGTATCTCTGGGCCCTCTCGGTAATACTCATCATTATAAGCCTTGCAAGCATTGTGACTAATGAGTTAGTTGCAGTATGAAGTATTACGGAACGAGTAAATAGACTTGCCGGTAACGAGATTGAACTAGGTATTGAGATACCGGTGATCGAATCTCGGGCAAGTAACATACCGATAACAAAGGGAACAACGTATGTTGTTATGCGGTTTGACGGATAAAGATCTTCGTAGAATATGTAGGAACCAATATGAGCATCCAGGTTCCGCTATTGGTTATTGACCGGAGATGTGTCTCGGTCATGTCTACATAGTTCTCGAACCCGTAGGGTCCGCACGCTTAACGCTCGATGACGATTGGTATTATGAGTTTATGTGTTTTGATGTACCGAAGGTAGTTCGAAGTTTCGGATGTGATCACGGACATGACGAGGAGTCTTGAAATGCTCGAGACATAAAGATTGATATATTGGACGACTATGTTTGGACATCGGAATGGTTCTGGATGAGTTCGGGCATTTACCGGAGTACCGGGGGATTACCGGAACCCCCCGGGGAGTGTATGGGCCTTATTGGGCCTTAGTGGGAGAGAGGAGGAGCCAGCCAGGTGGAGGGCACCCCCCAAGCCTAATCCTAATTGAGTGGGGGGCGCCCCCCCTTCCTTCCCTCTCTCTCCCCCTTCCTTCCTCTCCTACTCCAACTTGGGAAGGGGGAATCCTACTCCCACTGGGAGTAGGACTCCCCCCTTGGACGCGCCATAGAGGGCCGGCCCCCCTCCACCCTTTATATACAATGGAAGGGGGCACCCCTTAGACACACAAGTTGACAATTGTTTAGCCGTGTGCGGTGCCCGCTCCATAGTTACACACCTCGGTCATATCGTCGTAGTGCTTAGGCGAAGCCCTGCACTAGTAACTTCATCATCACTGTAACCACGCCGTCGTGCTGACGAAACTCTCCCTCAGCCTCAACTGGATCAAGAGTATGAGGGATGTCCCCGAGCTGAACGTGTGCTGAACGTGGAGGTGCTGTACGTTTGGTGCTTGGATCGGCTGGATCGCGAAGACGTTTGACTACATCCACCGTGTTAACTAAACGCTTCCGCTTTCGGTCTACGAGGGTACGTGGACACACTCTCCCCTCCCGTTTCTGTGCATCACATAGATAGATCTTGTGTGATCGTAGGAAATTTTTTAAATTACCGCGTTCCCCAACACAAAGAGAGCAGGTGCAAGCAAATATGTGTCCACAACAGAACTTTTATTAAACAACAGGTTATAAGTGAAATTATGGGGTTCACCGTTAAGGATCTTATGACGTTTCATAGCATCAAAGTTTAAGTACTGCATGGGTAAAATAGGGTCATAGGGTAAAGGTGAAATGCCCAGCTCTCTTGCTAAGCGTGTGGCATAAATTCCACCATAAAAATATCCACTACGAGCGTTGTGTTGCAACCTGCATGCAACAATCACTCCAAGGTTGTAACTTTTGTCACCGGTGAGAGCAGTGCGTATGAGGCTCAAGTCTGGAGCACAAAGTGTACTACAATCTTGTTTACCTACAATACATTTTCCATTAAATAATGCAAAGTACTGGATTGAGGGAAAATGAATGCTCTTTATTCTACCCTACGTCACTCCCCTAGTCTCACCAAAGCAAATACTAGTCAAGAATATCTCAAACTCAGATCTTGGTGGTTCGTCAAGCGAACCCCAGAATGGGATTTTGCAGTAGTGGGCAAATCTCTCTAGAGATATGGTAAATGGATTTTCATACAATTTAAATGACACCCTAGACTCACGGGGCTGGAATTTAAATCCTTTGGTAAATGATTCAGTGAGAGTGAGCTGTTGGTTGCGCTTATCTGAAATGTAGGGACCGAGCTCGACATTGTGAACATATTGCTCAAATTCTTCCTTAATGCCCACACGCATCATATAATCGTTGCATGGCCATAAGCATGTTTTGGTGGCGGCAACTCATATGGAACTTTCACTTGGTTCAACATAAGACCGACAAGGGGAGCTGCTACTAGAAGATACCTCCGAGGATTTCCTCCTCAAAGAAATCCGTCCAAAGAGGTTCATCATATTCACGTAAAAAAATCTAAAATATTTTAGCCACAAAATTTTGTTTACAAAACTTCACAAGATTGAAAGCAACTACTCATTGGGATGCTTAGAGGCCATAGCAAGCATTAAAACTACTTAGAACTCTAAGAATTCAGCATGCAAGCTCATCTATAGCAGCACCAAGAGTAACTAATTATTCAAAATACAAACTACTAAAGATAAGACTAATTGTACCAACAGAGGAGTCACATACCAAGCAACAATCCCCCGAAACAGTTTCGGAAACGGAGCTTCGAGCAAAGAGATTGAAATCCGCGGGTACGGGAGCAAGAGCACGAGAGAGAGAGGGCAATGGTGATTTTTTTCTGGAGGTAAGTGATCATGTGGGATGAATAGAGAAGTGAGGGGGCCCACGTGGGGACCACAACCCACCAGGGCGCGCTTGGGGGTGCTGGTGCGCCCAGGTGTGTTGTGCCCACCTGGAGCACCTCCCTCAGATGTTATTTGCACCAAAAATTCTTAAATATTCAGAAAAATCATATTAAATTTTCAGAGAATTCTGAGAACTTTTATTTTTGGGTCATTTTTTATTGCACAGGAAGTTCAGAAAATAGACAAAACATGGCATTTTATTTTATTTAACTAAGAAAAACAGAAAACAAAAGATAATGGCAGAAGGTTGTGCTCACTAAATTCATCAACTTCATACCTCTCAAAAATGATTCATTAATAAGGATGATCAAGTCTTATTAACAACCACTTCCGATTAGTATGAAACCGAAGACCTTTCGTAAAACACTAAGTTACCTCAACGGGGATATGAATATCCCCAACAATAAGCATTTCATATTTCTTTTTGACAGTAGGTAGGGGTAGTTGAAAATTTCCAATAGTGATTGTCGGAGATTTTTCAATGACATTAATAACATTCACTTGGACTTATTTCTTTGAAAAGTGCACTGTATGCTCATTACCATTGATATGAAAAGTGAACTTGCTTTTATTTCAATCAATAACAGCCCTTGCAGTATTCAAGGCGGATCTACCAAGGATAATCGACATGTTGTCGTCCTCGGGCATCTCAAGTATAACAAATTCAGTCAAAATAGTAATATTAGCAACAACAACGGGCACATCCTCACAAATACCGATAGGTATGGCAGTTGATTTGTCAGCCATTTTCAAAGATATTTCAGTAGGTGTGAGTTTATTCAAATCAAGTCTTTTATTTAAAGAGAAAGGCATAACACTAACTCCAGCTCCCAAATCACATAAAGCAATTTTCACATAATTTCTTTTGATGGAGCAAGGTATAGTTGGTATTCCCGGATCTCCAAGTTTTTTAGGTACTCCATCTTTAAAAGTATAATTAGCAAGCATGGTGGGTATTTCAGCTTCTAGTATTTTTCTCTTATTGATGATGATGTCTTTCACGTACTTTGCATAAGGAGGCATTATTAAGATATCAGTCAAGTGAGTACGCAACAAGACTGGCCTAATCATTTCAGCAAAGCTTTCAAATTCTTCATCATCTTTATTTTTAGTTGACTTAGGTGGAAAGGGCATAGGTTTTTGAACCCATGGTTCTCTTTCCTTACCGTGTTTTCTAGCAACAAAGTCTCCCTTATCATATCTTTTATTCTTGGGTTATGGGTTATCAAGATCAACTGTTGGTTCTATCTCAACATCATTATTTGGTTCTTTATTATTTGTTTTAGTATCTTCTCGAGCTTCATCATTAACTTTTTCATTATCGGAAGGTGAGTGTTCACTACCAGATTGAGTTTTAGCATCAGAGATAGAAACTTGATTATCATTATCAGGAGGTTTTTCTACTTCAGGTTCACTAGAGGCATATAAAGTCCTGTCATTTTTCTTCTGCTTTTTCTTTTTAGACGGACTATGTGCATCAGTGTTAACCCTTTGAGAGTCTTGTTCAATTCTTTTTGGGTCCCTCGGGATAAAGGGGTTCCTGAGTCATCCTACCTCCTCTAGTCATTACTCTAACTGGATGATCATGGATATTATTATTCATTTTATCTCACAACTCTCTTTGAGATTTAGCAACTTGTTCTAACTGAGTTTGAACCATAGAAGCGTGCTTCCCCACACCTCTAACATCATTTGAGATTATAAATAACAAGTCACTCAAGCGATCAATCATATCAGAATTGTATTTCAATTGTCTCATAACATTTGCATTGAAGTGATCTTGCTTTCTAATGTAATTTTCAAACTCATGAAGGCATTGGCTCTGGTGCATATTGTGAGGATTATCATTATCATTTAATTTCATTAGAGAATTTACCTCTACCACCTTAGGTGGTGGTGATGTGTCAAGCCCATGTATTTCTTCAATAGGAGGTAAATTTTGACATCCTCAGCTTTAATACCTTTTTCTCTTTGCCTCTTGCATATCTTCAGGACTGAGATATAAGATACCCCTCTTTCGGAGTGGGTTTAGGTGGTGGTTTAGGAAGAGTCAAATCATTATACTTTTTCAATATGTTATTCAATAATTCTTTAGCTTAGCCAATAGTCTGTTCCCTGAAAACATAACCAGCACAACTATCTAGGAAATCCTTAGAAGCATCGGTTAGTCCATTATAGAAGATATCAAGTATTTCATTTTTCTTAAGAGGATGATCCGGCAAAGCATTAAGCAATTGTAGAAGCCTCCCCCAAGCTTGTGGGAGACTCTCTTCTTCAATTTGCACAAAGTTAAATATTTCCTGTAAGGCAGCTTGTTTCTGATGAGCAGGGAATTATTTTTCAGAGAAGTAATAAATCATGTCGTCGGGACTATGCACACAACCAGTAGCAAGAGTATTGTACCAAGCTTTAGCATCACCCTTTAATGAGAACGGAAATAATTTGAGAATATAATAATAGTGAATTTTCTCATCATGAGCAAAAAGGGTGGCTATGCCATTCAACTTAGTAAGATGTGCCACAACAGTTTCAACTTCATAACCATGGAAAGGATCAGATTCAACCAAAGTAATCAACTCTGGGTCGACAGAGAATTCATAATCTTTATCATCAACAAAGATAGGTAAAGTAGCAAAGTGAGGATAACATTTCATTTTAGTATTCAAAGTCTTTTCTTTATACTTGCATAATAATTTTTCTAGATCATCTCTATAATTATAAGAAAGAATATCCCTAGTTGCCTCCTCATCCATAACATAACCTTCCAGTACCTTTGGCAATCAGTATCTAGGAGGGCTAGTTGTAATAGGTGTTTCAGGATTTTCAGTTCCAAGCTCTTCATCAGTTTCAACATTCTCAAAAGCTTTAGTTCTAGCAAGTTGTTCATCAAGAAATTCACCTAGTGGCACATTATCATCAAGCAAGGTACTAGCATCATCATAAATATCATTCATAGTAGAAGTAGCATCATTAATAATTTGCGATATATCAGGATTAATAGCATGTGGTGGTGTTGCAAGTTTACTTATAACAAAAGGTGAATCAGGTGCGGAGCTAGATGACAGTTCCTTACCTCCCTCGTCTTAGAGGAAAAAAAATCTTAGTCTTAGCATCCTTCACATTCTTCATAGTGACAATTTGATAATAATCCCAAGTGACTCAACAAATATAGCTATGCTCCCCGGCAACAGCGCCAGAAAACGGTCTTGATAACCCACAAGTATATGGGATCACAACAGTTTTCGAGGGTAGAGTATTCAAGCCAAATTTATAGATTCGACACAAGGGGAGCCAAAGAATATTTGCAATTATTAGCAATTGAGTTGTCAATTACGTCACACCTGGAGATTAATTATCTGCAGCAAAGTGATCAGTAGCACAGTAATATGATAGCTTTGATAGTAGTGGTAACAGCAACACTAACGGTAACAATGATAGTAATAGTTTTGTAGCAGTGACAATAGTAACATCAGGAGTAGTAACTTAGCAATATCAATATGTAGGAAAATCCTAGGCATTGGATCTGCGATTTGTTGGATGATATTCATCATGTGACAGTTACAACCTAGGGCGATACGGCACTAGCTCCAGTTCATAACTATAATGTAGGCATGTATTCCGTAAATAGTCATATGTGGTTATGGAAAGAACTTGCATGATTTCTTCTGTCATACCCTCCCGTGGCAACGGGGTCCTATTGGAAACTAAGGGATATTAAGGCCTCGTTTTAATAAAGAACCGGAACAAAGCATTAACACACGGTGAATACATGAACTCCTCAAACTACGGTCATCACCGGGAAGTGTCCCGATTATTGTCACTCCGGGGTTGCCGGATCATAACACATAGTAGGTGACTATAACTTGCAG
Source organism: Triticum aestivum (assembly GCF_018294505.1). Lineage (NCBI taxonomy): Eukaryota > Viridiplantae > Streptophyta > Magnoliopsida > Poales > Poaceae > Triticum > Triticum aestivum. The sequence goes on along the minus strand of NC_057813.1, from coordinate 189,746,571 downwards.
GATCGGATATGGAACATAGATATAATGGTGATAACATAAACGATTCAGATATGAAATCATGGTAGCCGAGCCCAAAGTGACAAGCATTAAGCATGGCAAAGTCATAGCAACATCAATCTTAGAACACAATGGATACTAGGGATCAAGCCGTAACACAACTAACTCAATTACATGATGAATCTCGTCCAACTCCTCACCGACCAGCGAGCTACGAAGGAATTACTCACTCCCGGTGGGGAGCATCATGGAATTGGCAATGGAGAAGGGTTGGTGATGACTAAGATCGAAGCTCCCCCTCTCTGTAGCCCCAAACGAACTCTAGATTTGGCCTCCTGATGAAGAACGGGAGGTGGCGGTGGCTCCATCTCGTGAAACTCGATAATTCTTCCTCTCTATTTTTTTTTCTGGAAATATGTGATTTTATAGCGTCGGTTTCAGGGTCTGCGGGGCCACCAGGTGGGGATAACCCACCTAGGCGCGCTTGGAGGGGGCGTGCCCTGGTGGGTTGTGCCCACCCAGGTGCCCCCCTCCGATGGTTCTTGGCTCCAGAAATTCTCTTTTATTGAATAAAAAATCCTTGCAAAGTTTCGTTCCAATCCGAGAACTTTTATTTCCGCACAAAAACAACACCATGGTAGTTCTGGTGAAAACAGCGTCAGTCCGGGTTAGTTTCATTCAAATCATGCAAATTATAGTCCAAAACAAGAGGAAAATCGTTAGGAAAAGTAGATACGACAGAGACGTATCATCCATCGTCGCACCATCTTCATCGTTGTTGCCATATACCACCACCACATATCCGCCCCCAATTCGAGTCCCTATACACCACCACATATCCGCCGTCGTTCCATGAAACCACCATGGGAGTAGCATATGTTCTTTTTTTCCATTTCTAAGATTGAAACAAGAAAGCAAAGCAAAACTCAAACTACTCTTTATTATATATCTCGCACAGGATTACATAGATAGATAGATAGATAGATAGATAGATAGATAGATAGATAGATAGATAGATCACTAAACAAGAACTCAAAAATATGTCGTACTAAAACTTTATTATTCTAAATCACGAAATAACTAAGGATCAAACTAAGATAGATAATGATGATAAATATGATACCGGGGCACTTCCCCCAAGCTTGGCACAAGCCAAGGGGAGTGCCCATACCCGTGTACTCAAGTCTCCTTCTTAGATGATGGTGGTGATGATGAAGTTGTAGGCTTGTCCCTCAGCTTCAATAGGTACTCCAATCTTCTATTGATATTTCAAAGGGCATGATTTCTCTCTTCCAACAGAATAAATTCATGAGTGAGAGATGTATTCTGAGCACAAATTGTTTCAAAGACCTTCAAGGTATCAATTTCAGATGGAGCGAGGTAATCATAAAAAGCTTACAGAATATCTCCCTTTTGGGTAGTTTCTCCCATAGGAATAGCTTGTTCTCCCGCTTGAACCTGGCTTCACGCGGTCTTCTCAACTTCCTCATGCTTGTCAATATCCTCCTCCCCTGATGATCACTCGTAGTAAACCTTGTTGTAAGAGTGTTTTCCTGATGAAGGTTGCATGATTCAGTGCTTGGTACGGAGTCTTTGAGGAGCCATGGCGATCTAGATCTATTAGAGAAACAACACGAAACAAGAACAAAGGAGAATCTCGCGATACGGTGGTCAAAACATCAGGAAGTATATCTAATGCAATTTTTTGTTCAAGACAAGTAACATGGAGGAAAAACGGAGTCAGGAAAGTCCACGAGGAGGCCACAAGCTTGGGAGGCACGCCCAAGGGGTAGGGCGCGCCCCCTAGGCTTGTCGCTCAATCGTGCACTTTTTGGACTGTTTATTATTTTCCTAATTTTTAAAATATTCCAAAACAGACATAAAGTACTTTTATGGAACTTTTGGAGTCGGTTTACTTACTTTACCACATACCTACCCCTTTTTCAAGGTTCTGGAGCATTTCGGAAGGTTTCCCTTATGTGCTCTGATGCCTGCTAGAACTATGTCGGTATTTCTCCAAAGAGGAAGGGATGATGCAGCACAGCGACGGTAGGTATTTCCCTCAGAGATGAGACCAAAATGTCGAACCAGTAGGAGAACCAAGCGACTCTACGTAAACATCACCTGCACACAAATAACAAATACTCGCAACCCGACGTGTAAAAGCGGTTGTCTATCCCTTTCGGGTAGTGGCGCCAGAAATTGGCTAACAGACATGAGAGAGTTGTAAATATTGATAGATCGAACGCCAAATAAAATAAATTACAAGAAGGTATTTTTGTATTTTTGGTTTAATAGATCTGAAAATAAAAGGCAAATAAAATAGATCGCAAAGGCAAATAATATGAGAAAGAGATCCGGGGGCCGTAGGTTTCACTAGTGGCTTCTCTCGAGAAAAATAGCAAACGGTGGGTGAACAAATTACTGTTGGGCAATTGATAGAACTTCAAATAATCATGACAATATCCAGGCAATGATCATTATATAGGCATCACGTCCAAGATTAGTAGACCGACTCCTGCCTACATCTACTACTATTACTCCACACATCGACCGCTATCCAGCATGCATGTAGTGTATTAAGTTCATAGAAAAAACGTAGTAATGCAATAAGAACGATGACATGATGTAGACAAGATCTATTTATGTAGAAATAGACCCCCATCGTTTTATCCTTATTAGCAATGATACATACGTGTCGGTTCCCCTTCTATCACTGGGATCAAGCACCGTAAGATCGAACCCACCACAAAGCACCTCCTCCCATTGCAAGATAAATAGATCAAGTTGGCCAAACACAACCCAAATATCAGACAAGAAATACGAGGCTATAAGCAATCATGCATATAAGAGATCAAAGAAACTCAAATAACTTTCATGGATAAAAACATAGATCTGATCATAAACTCAAAGTTCATCGGATCCCAACAAACACACCGCAAAAAGAGTTACATCATATGGGTCTCCAAGAGACCATTGTATTGAGAATCAAATGAGAGACAGGAAGCCATCTAGCTACTAACTACGGACCCGTAGGTCTACACAGAACTACTCACGCATCATCAGAGAGACACCAATGGACATGATGCACCCCTCTGTGATGACGTCTAGATTGGATCTGGTGGTTTTGGACTCTACGGCGGCTGGAATCGATTTTTGTCGACTCCCCTTGTGTTTCTGGAATATTGGGGTATTTGTAGAGCAAAGAGTCAGCTCAGGGGGAACTTGAGGTGGGAACAACCAACCAGGGCGCGTCTGGGCGCGATTGGGCCTCCTGGCGCGGCCTAGTGGATTGTGCTCCCCTAGGAGCACCCCCCAGGCACTTCTCCGGCCCATTGGATGTCTTGTGGTCCAAAAAAAACCACAAAAAGTTTCTCTGCGTTTGGACTCCGTTTGGTATTGATTTCCTGCGATGTAAAAAACATGCAGAAAACAACAACTGGCACCTGGCACTATGTCAATAGGTTAGTACTAAAAAATGATATTAAATGACTATAAAATGATTGTAAAACATCCAAGAATGATAATATAACAACATGGAACAATAAAAAATTATAGATACAATGGAGAAGTGTGAGCATCCCCAAGCTTAATTCCTGCTCGTCCTCGAGTAGGTAATTGATAAAAACAATTTTTTTTGATGTGGAATGCTGCCTAACATATTCATCACATATTATTTTCTTTATAGCATGGACATTTGGACTTTTATATGGTTCAAAGCAATAGTCTAGTTTTGACATGAGACTTAAATACTCAAGCATATCAACAAGCAACCATGTCTTTCAGAATATAAACGCTAAAATAAGTTATCCCTAGCCCATCATGCTCAACATTGATCCATTCATGAAACACACTCGCATATTAGCTACACCCAATGCTCAAGTACGATCATAGTGCCTCCTAGTTGGTGCTTTATAAGAGAAGATGGAGACCCAAATTCAAAACAAAAATTGCATAAAGTAAAAGAAAGGCCCTTCATAGAGGGAAGTAGGGATTTGTAGAGGTGCCAGAGCTCAAAGCAAAAATTGAGAGATAAAAACATGTTGAGAGGCATACCTTTCCCACCAATGAAAACAACTTAGAGCTCCCAACACTTTCCATGCTAGATATATCATAGGCGGTTCCCAAACAGAAAATAAAATTTATTCCTTTTTCCACCGTACTTTCACTTTCCATGGCTAGCTGAATGCACAGTTGCCCTCCATACCAACACTTTCCAAGGACTTTATTATTTGACAACATAAAGTAAATTCATTTTTCATTTCGGGTCTGGGCATCCCTAATACCTTTGCCTTACTCTTGTGCAATGACAAGTGAATAAACACTCATCGTGAGAATAAGACATCTAGCATGGAAAATATTAGCCACCCCTCACCGCCTCGCGAGCGGTACGAGCACACAGAAGAGAAATTTATTTTGAAAATTAGAGATGGCACATACAAATTTTCTTAGAACGACAAAAGAATACCGCATATAGGTAGGTATAGTGGACTCATGTGGCAAAACAGGTTTAAAGGATTTTGGATGCACAAGTAATGATCATACTTAGTGCAAAATGAAGGCTAGCAAAAGATTGAGAAGCGACCAACCAAGAAACGAATAATCTCATAAGCGAGCATTAAGCATAATTAACACCGAATAATGCACCACAAGCAGAATGTAATCTCATTGCATGACTATTGACTTTCGTGCTTGCATAGGGAATCACAAACCTTAACACCAATATTCTTACTAAAGCACATATACTCATCAACATGACTCACATATCACATCATCATATCTCAAAACTATTACTAAGAATCAAGTTTATTTTGTCCAATGATCTTCACACTACTGCAGGATGCTGCTAATGCGACACTACGATCAGATACCCTTTGATGAAACTGTCTGCGATGCAATAGTTGCAAGCGATGGTGTAAAAAACCATCAAAAAGGTGCAAAACTTTTGTGATGACGGATGCATCAAACACGGTTCAGATTTTGGTTGCGTGTGCGATGCAGTGCATACAGTTCAGTTCAATGACCTGTTTGAGATGAGGAAGAAGAACATAAACAGGCAGCCACATGAAGGTGTGTGCGATATACAGCATAAAGTTCACTCGGATTAACTGTTTGTGATGAGGAGGAACAACAGAAACGGGCAGCTAGATAAAGGTGTATGCAATTGAGGGCATACACTTCAGAAGGATTAACTGTTTGCGATTAGGCAACAAAACAGAAATTGTCAGCCAGATCAAAGTGTCTGCGATTGATGGCATACACTTCACATGGATGAACTATTTGCGATGAGCCACAACAAACAGAAACAGTTAGACAGATCAACGTGTGTGTGCTAGACGGGCACATATTCTAATTAAAAGAAGCGTGCGTGATGGTAATAACGAGTGCGCACGATTCTTGGAACAAGACGTGTGCTAACATTGCCTATTGAGGTGCACCCTATGGTGCTAACGCCACGTACGCAGCCAAGAAAGCGTGCCCATGTTACTCCTTCCGGGAATAGTGCCGCACCTAGAACCATCAATAAATTTTGAGCCTGCGTCCCGTCACATTCCAAATTACTGCCATGCGTTATTTAATTGCAAACTTCTTCACACCGATCAAAACCTAAACGGTTTCACACTTAGGAGTGTATTAGTACTCGTTTATAAATACTACTACACCAAGATGACTGCACATTCCTCCTCAACTCCTCATCCACAAAAACAAACAAGTCATTCATCATCGTTCCCTTGCGTCTACCATGGCCAGCGTGAGTTCTGGGTCGAGAGATTGCCACCAGGGAGAGGTGAGCATGGAAGCGGAAGCACGAGAGATGCCCCGCCTCACCGTGAAAGAAGCCGGCATGTCCTGCCGCGCGGCCGTAGCAGCACAGAGGTCCCGCTGCATCACCGAAGAAGCACGGAGGTCCCGCCGCATCATAGATGCATCAGACTTGTCCGGCCGTGCCGCGGAAGTAGAAGAGAAGTCCCGCCACACCGCGAATGCAGCAGAGATGTCCTCTCGCATCGCGGCGGCCTGGGAAAATGTCTCGCGGGCAGGCAAGGACTCTTACAAGCGCATGCATGTGATTGTCCATAGCCAGATGGATCAGATCTCCGGCTGGGCGAGGTTGCAAGAGGACATGAAAGCCTCTTTTTAATAGGCTACCGGCGTCATCCGAAATCTAAATGAGATCAATGCAAAGCTCCTAGCCGAGTGCGACTTGCTGAGGGCGAAGATCGTCGGAAGTGCGGAGCAGCAGCAGGAGACCACTGCCTTGTTTAAGAGGACCGGCGTCATCGTCGAGAAACTTATGGACGACAATGCCATGCTGTGCATCGAGCACAAAAGGCTGGTTGAGGAATCCGTGGATGCTCTAAAGCAACAACATGAGGACAAGAAAGATCTCATCACCGCTCGCCGCGGAGACTAGTTCTAGCGGCCTGCAGCAACGCATCAAAAAAGTAGAGATCAGCAAGCCAGATCGTTGTCTTCCTTCTTCTTTTGCCCTTGTGTATTCCGGGCGTTGCCGCATGTGGCTTTTTTTTAATTATGTTCCTAAATATGTAAGACAATTATTATCCATTGTCATTGTCCTTATATTCATCATGCTTGCTATAAGTCGCGGTCGATGCTATATAGGTCTATCGGATCTTACATCAAGATCCGTGTAAAACTTTCTTTTCGGATTTTCATTTTTCTCTCTTAAATCTCAGTCCAGTGAGACATAGCCACGCCATGAAACAGGGGCTCGTGCGCCATTAATGGAGACGTTGGGAGGGAGGTGCGCAGCGAATAGAGGTCAAAGAGCTCTCCTCCCGATGAGCACGCGCAGGGGTCTGATCGCATGCCTCCCGTACTCAAATAGCTACCCTGCGCGTCACCTTCTAGCCTATAAAAAAGGGGACGCGTGGCGGCATGTAATTGGTGAGTAGAACGCCCATGGTTTCAATAGTACTTGTGTTTCCGATTTGTAACGTGACAACACTTGTTCCAAAATGACTTTGTTGATTGTTAATGTGTGCTCCTTCGCAAATCAGACAGAAAAATTACGACAACATGTTGGTGCCATGTCATGACACCATGCCAAGTTTCATGATTTTCAAGCGTTTTTTGGATTTACATGATTTAAAAAACCAAGTTTCTCAATCTTTCTGGCTGAGCCACGGTGCCCAGATGTTTGAATTTCATTCCTATTTCTTGCATGGGACCTAGAAATTCACCCAAGGACACACATTTGATTTTCCAACCAACTTTGGTGCACTGGAGCATGTGCTTGTAGTTCAAATTTGAATTATGCACATTAAATGCCCAGAAATTCAATTAATGTATAAAAAATGCAAACGAACCCGGAATAATTCCAAAATTTAGCATGATACTTCTATTTGGTCTAATCTACCTGTGAAAAAAAGTTACCATGGCATGTTGATGCTGCTCCATGATAGCATGTCAAGTTTCATGAATTTTGGACACGTTTTGGATTTACTAGAATTTCAAAACAAGGTATCTCAACGTTTTGCCGGCAATCAACAGTGCCCTAGTGTAGGATTCCCATTTCTTGCATGGGACCTAAGCATACACCAAAGGACACAGATTTGATTTTTCAACCAGTTTATATGCACTGGAGCATGTGCATGTATTTCAAATTTGAATTATGCACATAAAATGCCTAGAAAATATAGTTAATGTATAAAAATGTCCAAACGAACCCCAAAAAATTCCAAAACTTAACACAACACTCCTGTTGTTCTATGTTGACACTAGAAATTTTTTGAAAGCAATAAGAGGCAACGGATATCGTTTTGTCCCCAAAGGTGGCACGTTCCCTACCGAAACCATCAGCATTGTTGTGAGAAGCTTATACCCAAACCTGCCCCAAATGGGACAAAAATTTTACCATGACATGTTGATTACGCTCCATCATACCATGCCAAGTTTCATGTATTTCAGACGAGTTTTGGATTTAATAGAATTTAAAAACTAGGTATCTCAACGTTTTGCCGGCAATCAACAGTGCCCTGGTGTTTGAAATTCATTCCCATTTCTTGCATGGGACCTAAGCATGCACCCAACGACACATATTTGATTTTTCAAGCAATTTATATGCACTCGAGCATGTGCATATGTATTTCAAATTTGAATTATGGACATAAAATGCCTAGAAAACCCAGTTAATGTATAAAAATGTCCGAACGAACCCCAAAAAATTCCAAAACTTAACACAACACTCTGTTGTTCTATGTTGACACTAGAAATTTTTTGAAAATAATAAGAGGCAATGGATATCGTTTCGTCCCCAAGGGTGGCACGTTCCCTACGGAAACCATCAGGCTTGTTGTGAGAAGTTCTGGTTTGTGAGAAGCTTCTACCCAAACCGGCCCCAAATGGGACAAAAAGTTTACAACGGCATGTTGATGCCACTCCATGATACCATGCCAAGTTTCATGAATTTCAGACGAGTTTTGGATTTACTATAATTTAAAAACCAGGTATCTCAACGTTTGCGAACGAGTGACGATGGCAGGGTGTTTGACATTCACTCCCATTTCTTGCATGGGACCTAAGCATGCAACCAAGGACACATATTTGAATTTTCAACCAATTTATATGCATTAGAGCATGTGCATGTAGTTCAAAATTGAATTATGCACATAAATGCATTGATAACTCAATTAATGTATAAAAATGTCCAAAAAAACCCCAAAAAATTCCAAAAATTGACACAACACTCCTGTTGTTCTATGTTGACATTAGGAAAATAATTGAAATCAAGAAGAGGCAACGGATATCGTTTCGTCCAGAAAGGTTAAACGTTCCCTACAAAAACCATCACACTTGTTGTGAGAAGCTCTGGTTTGTGAGAAGCTTATACCCGAACCCGCTCCAAATGGGACAAAAAATTTTACCACGGCATATTGATGCCGCTCCATGATAGCAAGCCAAATTTCATGAATTTCGGACGACTTTTGGATTTACTAGAATTATAAAAGCAAGTACGTCGACGTTTGCCGGAGAGCCACGGTGCCGTGGTGTTCAAAATTCATTCCCATTTCTTGCATAGGACATAAGCATAAACCCATGGACACATATATGATTTCACAACCCATGTTGGTGCACCGGAGCATGTGCATGTAGTTTAATTTTGAATTGTGCACCTCAAATGGTTAGAAAACCAATTTAATGTATAAAATGTCCAAACGAACCCTCAATAATTCCATTTCTTTTACGACACACATATAGTTGCATGTTCACTCAGATAAAAGTTCTAGCAATTCAAACACCGTCCATTGCCGCTGTGACCCCATTATGTAATTCAAATCAAGATGAAAAATCAAGTAGATCCCACACAGTTTATTATCACCAGCCATGTGAGATGTAGTACAAAATATCCTGGAGCACCGTCGGTGTATACAACACCTATGGCTTATGCGAGAAGGTGCGTCGGCTACAGTCCACAGCCGGCGTGTCAAGCACACTAGCTCGCTCCCCAAATACTCCCGCATCTGCATCCCTTGCAATATCGAAAATATTACTGCCTCGTAATCTCGAAAATGTCTACCACCTGGAAGGTTTTAATGTTTGATAGCACACGATTAGTATGTGCGGACCGTGTGCGATGTCTGTTACTCCCGCTCTGCTTCAGTCCCTTGATTCAAATTTTCAGTAGCCCCGGCATTTTACTCCCGCCTCTGCATCCCTCGCAATCTCAAAAATATCTGCTCGCCCTTCATCCAAATTTTCAGTAGCCCCGCCTTGTTACTCCCGCCTAGTAAAATTTTAAGTTTCCGCAGTATTTCCTCAAACACCACCTTGCCCCCCCCTCCACACACACCACACACTCCCCAAAACCTTCGCTCACACCGACACACACCACTCCCGAAACCATTGGTAGGTCGCCGCCATCACCGCCGCCTCCATCCTCAACCTCTGCCTTTGTGCTAGGAATCTCGAGGAGCCAATGGCCAAAAAGAGGTTTATCGCGGCCTTTCACCCGACGTCAACGAGGTAGCCGGCGAGGTGTCCCCGTCTTCCTCCTTGGGCTCGATCCGCCGTCACCGGTCCCCCGATCCGCCCGCTGCCTCGCCTCTATGCCGGTTTGAGGACTTCCCCGTCCTTCCTCGGACCTGACAGCCGACAAGGTCCTACCTCGGGGTCCGGCAACGGCGGTGGGGGACGTGGGTCACTGAGATTATAGATTGGGAGACCCACACCCGCCGGTGGCTCGGTAGCTTCCACACGACTGAGCTCGTGGCCATGGAGTACGACCGCTGGCGGGTCCGCTACCATGATGTGGCACCTAGGCTCAATTTCCCCTTCGGCACACGTCCGGTTGACCTTGTTTCGCCGGAGCCAGGGGTGGTGAGCTCGGCTATGGTGCGAGAGGACCCTGAGGCGTGGGAGCGCCTCGAGGCCGAAGGCGCTCATGAGGCCTACATGCAAGAGCTCCGCCGGCAGCACTCGGAGCTCGTGGAGGCGGAGCGGGCGATCTTTGCCGGCACGGAGGGGGGCGAGGTTATCACGCTCTCCTCCGATGACGATGTCTAAGGCGGCAAGGACGATGGCGCGGAGGGCGGCGAGGTTATCATGCTCTGCTCCGATGACGAGATCGAAGGCGGCAAGGATGGCAGCATGGAGGGCGTCGAGGTGGGCCCCGAGGACGAGGAGATCGACATTGACGAGTGTAGGAGTGCCTTCCGTAACAACCCCGACGATGGAACCAGCCCGGACTCGGCTCGCGGCACACTGTACATGACGAGGAAGGATTGGCTCGACCTCTACTTTGACTGAAATTAGTTTAACTTAGTTTAAATTTATGTTTTATCTTTGATTATGCAAAACTATCTATGTTTATGTTTGAATGCATGCTAATTTCGGTTGAACCTTCTTTGAACTTGATCAAATTGAAGTTTACAATGTTAAGTTTTGGGGATCGACTAGAAAAGGCCAAAAAATGTTGGAGTATATATATATATATCCACTAAGGGTTTATGCCTTTAACTTTTAAAGGATTGGCTAGAGATGGCCTTATGACTTGTTTATTTCAGTTCTTCACAATGTGATGCTCTATATGTGAACTATTTGCCATGCAGTTCAATTTCATCAATAACAGTTTCAACAATACCACTATGAATTACGATATTTGGTTGTTGTTAAGGATATTGCAGTTAACATTCCTTTTCGTTTTTTTAACAATAACTAAGGTACTTTCGACCTGCACAATACCAGTTTGAATGACTATTTGCTTGTTTTTAAATGTTATGCCTGATGCAGTTAACACACCTTTCCACTTCTTGTTTTGCTTAACTAGCATGCTTAAGCCTATACACTGAAGCTACATAGCAACATGCATTGTACTGAATGACTAAATATGCAATCCCAGGCTACATAGCAACAAGGAAGAGTGTTACCTTAATGTTCCGATGATGTCTAGATATACATGTAATAAAATCTTATAATGGGATGGAGGGAGTGTTGTACTACATCATATTGCAATTGTTGTTTAGCTTCTAATATTAACTTGGTGCTTTTAGGTACATATGTCATTGCCAAAGATCCACACTTTGACCCTTTGTGCGTATGGGGCAATGAGATATTCATGAACCAGCATCAAGTGAGGAAACTGATAAACATTGTTATTAAAATGGGTCAAAAGATGTCAATCGAACTATTTGTTTACACTTTATGCAAGACAATAGTGAACTGCAGGATGGTAAGTAAGAACCCTGTAGCCTCCTTTTTACTGCCCGTAATGAGTTGTGTTAGATGACAATGTCTGAATATTTTTTCCTTTGCAATGGATCCTGAAGCAGTTTACTCAAGATTACCTCTCAAACTACATGATTGGCGGTCAGCCATCACAAGGGGTTGGACTAGAGTCATGTGTGCCTTCTGCATCCAGGAGAGCACAATATGGCCATTCTGCTTCACCTTGTTCAGCAACCATAATGTTTGTTGCCTCTTTCTTTTCCATCAGTAATAGTACAACTATAGAACCCTGGTTCATCATTCTTGAAAGTGCTAGTTATTGACTAGAGGGGGGGGGTGAATAGGTGATTTTTATCAAAGTCTTCAAAACGTGGAAGTTTTGAAGACAAACAATAGAAATGACCTAATTGATATGCAGCGGAAGATAAACTACAACAAGCAAGCCATAGTCAAGTATGCAATAGTGTTAACATACGAAGACTAATAGCAGCTAGGTAGTAGGGTCAGGATGGAAGATAGTATGAAGCCAATCAACAATAGTAGTCAAGCAATGAAGTCAATCAGATAAGATAGATAAGCAATGACTTCACGAAGACAAACTCAAAGTAAAGGAGGGAAGAGATAGAACCAGTCACTTGTTGAAGACACATGATTTGTTGGACCAGTTCCAGTTGCTGTGACAACTGTACGTCTGGTTAGGGAGGCTGAGATTCAACTCAGAAGACCGTGTCTTCACCTTGTTCCCCTTGAGCTAAGGACACTTAGTCCTCGCCCAATCACTCTGGTAAGTCTTCAAGGTAGACTTCTGAACCTTCATAGACTTCGTTCACCCGGCAATCCACAATGACTCTTGGATGCTCAGAACGCGACGCCTAACCGGCTGGAGGATACACAGTCCTCAAGTGTAATATGTCTTCAGGTCACATAGACAGAAAGACTTCAGTGATGCCTAACACTCTTTGGCTCTGGGTGTTTGGGCTTTGTCCTCGCAAGGATTTCTCTCTCAAAGGCTTCAAGGTGGGTTGCTCTCAAAATGACAAAAGCCGTAAACTAACTCTGAGAAGCCACCAATTTATGGTGTAGGGGGTGGGCTATTTATAGCCACAAGGCAACCCGACCTGATTTGTCCGAAATGACCCTGGGTCACTAAGGAACTGACACGTGTTCCAACGGTCAGATTTCAAACACACGCGACAACTTTACTTGAGCTACAAGCAAAGCTGACTCATCCAGCTCTGGATAAGATTTGCTCTCATTGTCTTCGCTCGAAGACATAGGCTTTGGGTTGAGCATCACTTCAGTCACTCTGACTTAGTTCACTTGGACCCCACTTAACAGTACGGTGGTTCCTATGACTCAACAAAGAAGAAAAGGAAACAACGAAACCACACAGTCTTCGCGCTCCATAGTCTTCACGCAATGTCTTCTCATGTCATAGTCTTCAATATGAATATCTTCTCATACCACCATTGTCTTCAATGTCTTCATACATTTTTAGGGGTCATCTCCGGTAGGTAAACCGAATCAATGAGGGACACTACCTGCGTTATCCTACAATTCTCACAAAAGCATTAGTCCCTCAACCACTTTGTCGTCAATACTCCAAAAGCAACTAGGGGTGGCACTAGATGCACTTACAATCTCCCCCTTTTTGGTGATTGATGACAAAATAGTTGAAGTTTTCAACGGGGATAAAGTAGGTGAAATTGTAAAGGATAGGAAATTGTCTTCATAAGTAGCAAGGGCTCCCCCTAAAGATGTGCATATAAGTAATTTTGCTTTTGGAATGCAAATGCACATGGCAGGTTGTACTTGTGGAGATCCACTTCAACTTATGAAGATAATTCATCATGTGTGAAATGATATGGCTAAGAAAATGACATGCATAATGAGAAATGGATGTCTGCAGAATGATCTAAGTGCGGAAGTTATCATCGCACGTGGAAACGCAAATAAGTAGCAGATGACCATCAAGTTTAAGTGTTACAACTCAAAGAACGAAGTGTATCAAATGCAAGAGTTGTAAGCACTAGGCAAAAATATAAAGCAACCGCCCATATGAACCCGCTTGAAGACTATCAACTCATACGCTTCTCCCCCTTTTGTCAGTAATGACCAAAAAGGTTTGAAGACATAGAGCATCTACTCGTCCTCTTGATGAGTAGGTGAAATAGCAGGGTTGTCGTTGTTGGTTGGTGGTGCAGACGAACTTGGTGCAGTGTCGATGTGTGCAGAGGTAGGAGGCGGTGAAGTTGCATCGTCTTCATCATCGATCACATTGGCATTAACTGTTGTCGCGAAGGAAGAATAGTCAGAGTCTTCAAGAGATGGAGTTCTTCGTAGGACAGCATTCCATGGAGGAGTGGAGTCAAACTTGAATCTTTCAATGAAGCCGTCGTCTTGAAGATCCGCTTCAGCACTGAGCAGGGTCAAACTCTTCCATGATCGCCGACAAGTTTCATGAGCGACAAAAGCATTCTTGGTGGCAAGGTTGCGAATGCGATTTATATCCACCAAGAGGCTTTGCATCTGACGCTTGAGCAAAAAATGATGTTTATCTTGCTTCTAATGCAGGGCCACAAGAAGTTCTCGGTCATTGAGGACCCGAGAGCGCTTCTGAGGCCTTTGAGCAATGGTGCTTTCAGTGGCTTCAGTAGGTGCTCGATGGGGCAGACGAGTATTTCCAGCCAATGGATAGATTCGTGTAGCTGCTTGAACACCTGCAATGGGTTGAGTGAAGCTTTGGTGCTCGGCATTCTGAAGACAAAGAGGCTTCTTGGCAGGTTCAGGATATATGGCTTCAACTGACATATCAACCTCTGGTAGGAAGATCACATGATTGCGAGCAGATGGTTGATAGTTGATAGCAGAGTGTCGCTTGATGAGGCGCATGACCCATGGAGCATAGAATTTCAGTCCGAAGAGGTTAGATCCAGATGCAACCAGTTGCCTGATGAAGAAATCTTGCGCATTGAAGCTGATGCCATTGAGGATGTAAAAGACCAATGTCTTCATGGCTCCTCCAAGTTTTGCAGCTGATGAATGTCCTTTGATAGGCCATAGAGTCCGCCTGATGATGTGATATATGGTGCGTGGCAGATACTCAAGGTCATCAACAAAGAACTCCTTTGGATATTCAGCATCACGTGGCAAAGGCTTCATCATGCTCAACATCTGGCTCATATTGGGTTCATGCTTATGGAAGATGCTCTCCAATGCATTGCGGTGGTTTTGACAACCAGGTTCATAGAGCTCTCCAGGAGTGGATAGGCCTGTAAGCTCAATGATGTCAAGAGCTTTGGCTTCATGATGAACATTTCCTATCATCCACTCAAGAACCCATGTCTTCGAATCTTTGTTATAACCGCGAATGTGGAGTGTAGCATAGAATTGAAGCAATAGCTCTTCATTCCAATGTTCTTTGTCTGTGACAAAGCTGAGCAGACCAGCATCACGAAAGAAGTCAAGTGCTTCTTCTAAGCAGGGCAGTCCAGCAATGGCTTCAGTGTCGAGGCGCATATGAGGGAAAATGCGCCCTTGATCATACAGAACACAGGAGTAATAGCTTCGCTGCTGATGACTCCAGAACCGATCTAATGATATTCTTGGCTTCGTGTAGGGGTTCTTTGAGCTGTCAAAGAATGTGTTGTGGCTTTTGAAGCCATTTGCATTGAAGGACCCGACAGATGTGGCAGTACCAGGAAACCTTGGCAGTCTTGGCTTGGGCTTCTGGACCTGAGGCCTATGCTTAATGTGATAGTCAAATTGAGGACCAGAGACAATAGGCGGAGGGACCAGAACGGGCCATCTTACTGTGATTAGCTCGCCATGGTTGTATGCTTGCTTGATTGTATAGGGCCTTGGTGGCGGAACAGGAGCAGTGGCAGCAGCTGAGGCTTCAGGCTGCACAACAGGTGCTTCAGGAGCAGTTGCCTCATTGGTTTCAGGCACACTGTTTGGTTCAAGCTCCACATTAGCTTCAGTCATGACAACGTCATGAGCTTCACTTGCGTTGGTAGTGGCAGCTTCAGGATTTTCAACCTCCACTTGCTGAGCTGGAGGGTCAGGCACAGACACGTTCACTTCATGAACAATTTCTTCAGGAATGGGGGAAGAATGGACACGTTCTTCTTGACGTTCTTCATCGACTGATGCAGCCGGATTGTCTTCAGTAGCTGGGGCTTCAGACACGGAGACATTCACAGCAGGAGTGGCTTCTGAAAACACTTGACGTGCAATAGGTTGATGATGCACTTCTCCTTCTGGAACACTCGGATGAGGGGCTTGAGGCCTTGGTCCTTTGTGAAGCCTTTGTAGTACAGGCGACGCCTTTGGAGATGGAGTGGGCAGGTCCTCATCCTCTTCAATTTGCACGGATGGTGTGACTTGGTGTTGTTGGGGAGTACTTGGGGAATCTTGTTCTTGCGGGCGTTCAGCCCATGAAGCATCCTGAGCAATTGGTGTCAGAGGACGACCAATGCTGATGATTTCGCTGTTCGTACGAACAGGCGATGATACCACATTATATTCAATTTGAAGAAGAACTTCATCATCTTCAACATTGTCATCTTGACCAATGTCTTCAGCAGCGGTGGGTTCAGCTGCTGGAATTACTTCAGCTTCAGGAGCCTCTGTGAAAGCAGGCTCATGAACAGTCATGCGAAGTTCTTGGGTAGCGGATGCACGACGAACCACTGAGATGGGTTCAACAACTAAGGGCTTTGTGAGAGCAGCCCTAGTCTTCTTGGTCTTGCGCTTCTTCTTGGAGGGAGCGGCATCAGAGGCTTAAGTAATCTTCCTCTTTCTGGCTTCAGCCTCGGCAGCCCTCGTCTTCTTCTGTTCTGAAGCGGTTGTGGTGACCTTTGGCTTCGAGCCAGTCATGTTGCTTGGGAAGATAATGCGAGGGGCTTCTTGGCTTGAAGGTGCAGGCTGGTTAGCAGGAAGCTTCTTCTTTTTCTTTGCAGCCATCCTGGGGTCAATGCCAGGACGGCCAAGTGACTTGCGCTTCTCAGCCTCATTGTAGGCAAGCACACACTTATCAGCCAAACTCTTCATGCGCTCACGAGAGCCTTGAGCTTCTTGGCGCTTCTTCAGAAAGGCTTCTTTAAGCTCATGCAGCATGACCTTGAAGTTTTTGACGTCTTGAACACTGAGCTTCGCCACATGCTTCTTGAATTGAGCCTTCTCATAATCAATTTTGTTCTTCAGCTCAACGATGCGTTGAGCAAGAGCTAGCTCAGAAGCAATGGCGCCATTGAAAGAGACGCTGAGGCCAATGGGAAGCTGCAAATCTTCAAAGCTTAGATTGGGGGTGTCGAACCACTCATCAATGAAGTTATGGATGATTGCCACGTCAAAGAGAGGCAAGTTGTTGAAGATCTCTGCTTCTTCCTTGCTCTTGATCAGTTTCTCAAGGGCATCATCAGCAAGATCTTCATCACCGGACAGATCAATGGGCTCTTCACGTAGAATAGAAGCAGGAGTCAGAGCCTGATCGGTTCTCTTAATGATTTTCTTTTTCTTCTCCGTCTTCTCGGAGATGCGGGAAAGATCTTCGGACTGCACACTGACTTCAGGAGGTGCAGTGGCCAGTGGCTTCACACGAGAAGCTTTTGGAGGTGCAGCTGATGATGAAGCCTTAATCTTCTTTGGCTTCTGCGGCCTTGGAGTAGGAGCTGGGGCTTCATCAGAATCAGCATCATTGTCAGAATGATCCACTTTGGCACCTTGTACCAAGATGTAGGAGATGAGGCCATCAAGGTTTGCAAAGGGGCCAATTCTATTCTCTTCAGCTTCACGTGTGCCATCCTCACGGGGAGCAGAGGGGCCAGGATTGAAGTCTAATCCCCAAGACTTCTTGTTTTCCTTTGCCGAAGCCTTAGCGAACTGGAAGTTGCGCTTGAAGAGATTGTCGTCACGACACCAGAGCAATGATGATGGGTCGGCTTCTTCAGGCTGTGGTCCACGGACCATGCAAGGATAGAATTCTTGCGCAATGGCTTCAGCTTTGTTCTTGGGGGGAAGGCCTCGATAGAGAATATCACCCCAAGGGCTCTTGATAGCATTTTTCTCTGCCTACTCCTGGGTGACGAACTTGTACTTGTACCACTGTTCAGCCCAATAGCGTCGAATCCATTGGATTCGAGTCTTGCACTGATTGTAATCTTCTTCAGGATCTGTTTTATATATTTCTGCAAGATCATCAGGCAGATCCTTTGAAGTTCCCCCACGACGCTGTCTGCCACCCTTACTGATTTCTCTGCAGCCATGAACTTCAGACTGAACAGTTTCAATATGTTCAAAGGCTTCAAAGACTTTCGCTTGCTGGTCAGACAGGAACTGGCTTCAGGAGAATCAATGTGTTGCTGTAAGAATTCTGCAAACGAATGCAGACTATGAAAACCTAGGGATTCTCCCACGGACATGTACCTGTGACAGCATTAGAGATGCGAGGGAAGGGGAAGAGGTCATATGCATTCTCAGAAGATTTGGAAGATAAATCAGTTTGAAGACATTGACCTCATGTTGCGAAGACATTCACTTATATGTTGAGAGTCGGTTCCAGATTTGTACGAATCCGTGAATAAGTACAAGTGAGGAATCAAACTAGATAGGAAATCTAAGTGAATAGACTAGGCATTATGAGAAGCAGACAGAATAGATCTAACATTGAGTAGGTAGAAACCACTTTCGGTAAATAGGATGAATCTATGAAGATCAAAAAGGTGGCAAAAATAGAGTTATAATTACCGCACGAAGAACTGCTAGATGGGATGAATAGGAGACCGAGCAGTTCAGCCCACCGTGCCCTAACTTGGCGACGGAGGACACCTACGGCGGCAGCGGAGAGGACAATGCCCGCGGCCGGCGTGAGGACGACGTCGGAGAAGTCGCGGCGGCTAAGCGCTTCGTCGCCGGCGTCGTCGAGAGCTAGCGGTGGCGCTAGGGTTTTGACGAGGTGGAGAAGTGGAAGAAGGTTTTCTTGACCGCATGGGACACATATTTATAAGTAGGTGTGCGGCACAGTGCAATTACGCAGGTGCCCCTGTCTGTTCACATCCGTGGGACACGTGGCAAGCATGCAACATACTCAGAGTTGTCCCACGTTCCCACGCCCGCCAAGTTTGTCGGATGGTCGTTCTGGCTTCTCCGGATATCGATAATAAAGATGAATCACTTAAATAGGACTTGATGTTTGTCTTTGTGTCTTCTGCTGACAAGGATGCAGAGAAGACATCCGACAGTTTCAATAGAATGCATATGATTTGGACAGATAGAGTTTGAGATAGTAATCATAGAGAGATTAGGGTCCGATCACATTCACTTAGTTCAAAAGATTCAACAATGAAGACATAGCTATAAGTGAATGCTGTAGAGGACAGAATACTAGTATACATATCTATATAAGAAAGCAATCAACTCAACATAGTGAAGTAAATCATGAAAATAAGTTGAAAGTTGAAGACAAATCAATATGCGAAGATGTTCAAAAATAACGCCATGAGTGAAACACTTCAAACCAAGAAATTTGGTGGTGGCGTTACCCACCATATAGGAAGTATTAGACCCAGACACGGCACACAATTATCGTGGCGCTCCGAAGTAAAATTCCACGTTAATGTATTCACACTCAGAATGTAAGTCTTCATTGATTGAAGATATACCTTACTTCGTGTGTTGCACATCTTAGTCATCAACGTGCATAAGTGTTAGGATGTGTGCTTGATCACAGGACATTTGAGGGTTCCAAGATATTTAGCTCACACTGTAACTTGCAAAACCTTTTCTCATTCAAGGGCTATGTGAAGATATCTGCCAGTTGTTCTTCAGTGTTGACGTGAATGATGTCAATATCTTTCTTCATGACATGATCTTTGAGAAAATGATGACGAATTTCAATGTGCTTTGTCTTCGAGTGCTGAACTGGATTGTTGGCAATCTTGATGGCGCCTTCGTTGTCGCAGAAGAGAGGGACTTGCTTCAGATCGATGCCATAGTCCTTGAGAGTTTGCTTCATCCACAGAAGCTGAGCACAACAAGATCCAGCAGCAATGTATTCAGATTCAGCAGTTGAGAGTGATACACAGTTCTGCTTCTTTGAAGACCAACAGACAAGTGATCGTCCCAGAAAGTGACATGTTCCTGATGTTGACTTGCGATCCACCTTGTCACCAGCATAATCAGCATCCGAGAATCCAACCAGATCAAACCTTGAGCCCTTTGGATACCATAATCCGAGTGTTGGGGTGTAAGCCAAATATCTAAGAATTCACTTCACTGCTAAGTGATGCCATTCCTTTGGTGCCGCTTGGAATCGAGCACACATGCAAACACTAAGCATAATATCTGGCCTAGATGCACATAGTTAAAGTAAAGAACCAATCATGGAGCGGTATACCTTTTGATCAAACTCTTTACCATTGTCATCGGGATCAAGATGATGTTTGGCTGGCATTGGTGTCGTGTAACCTTTGCAATCTTGCATGCCGAACTTCTTCACACAATCTTTGAGATATTTTTCTTGAGATATGAAGATGCCATTTCTTTGCTGACGAATTTGAAGACCAAGGAAGAACTTCAGCTCACCCATCATGGACATATGATATTGCTCTTGCATCATGTATCCAAACTCATCACTATACTTCTGATTGGTGCAGCCGAAGATTATGTCATCCACATATATTTGGCATACAAACAGTTCACCATCATAGGTCTTCGTGAAGAGTGTGGGATCGAGGGATCCAGGTTTGAAGCCCTTGCTCTTCAGGAAGTCTTTGATTGTATCATACCAAGCGCGAGGAGCTTGTTTGAGGCCATACAGTGCTTTGTTGAGTTTGTACACCATATCAGGATGTTTTGGATCTTCAAAGCCAGGTGGTTGAGCAACATACACTTCTTCTTCAATCTTGCCATTGAGGAAAGCACTTTTCACATCCATTTGATATAGCAGGATGTTGTGGTGATTTGCATAGGCTAGCAGTATGCGAATAGCTTCAAGCCTAGCCACGGGAGCAAATGTTTCATCGAAGTCAATTCCTTCAACTTGAGTATATCCTTGTGCCACAAGACGTGCTTTGTTTCTGATGACTTGACCATGCTCATCTTGTTTGTTCCGATATATCCATTTTGTGCCAATAATGTTATGCTTGCGAGGGTCAGGGCGCTTGACAAGTTCGCAAACATTATTCAGCTTGAACTGTTGAAGTTCTTCTTGCATGGCTTGAATCCATTCAGGTTCCATAAAGGCTTCAGCAACTTTCTTGGGTTCAGATATTGATACAAATGAAAAATGCCCACAGAAATTTGCTAGTTGTGTTGCCCTTGAGCGAGTAAGCGGACCAGGTGCGTTGATGCTATCAATTATCTTCTCAATTTGTACTTCATTTGCAACACGAGGATGAACATGACGAAGACCTTGCTCATGCTGATCATTGTCATCATTGGAAGGATTGTCTTCGGTCTGAGCATTGTCTTCTGGTTGATTTGGTGCAGAGATGATAAGTTCCTCTTCAGGCTGTGCTTCAGAAGGCATGATTTCACCAGATCCCATCAGCTTGATAGATTCACTGGAAGGAGCTTCATCTAGTGTGCTTGGCAGGAGTTCTTGTTGTGAACCATTTGTTTCATCAAATCGCACGTCCACAGTTTCAACAATTTTATAGTGGAAGAGGTTGAAGACTCTGTAAGAGTGCGAATCCTTTTCATAGCCAAGCATGAAGCCTTTGTGAGCTTTGGTTCAAATTTTGACTTGTGATGGGGATCCTTGATCCAGCACCTAGCACCAAAGACTCTGAAGTAGCTGACATTTGGCTTCTTTCCAGTAAGGAGCTCATAGGATGTTTTACCCAAAAGCTTATGGATGTAGACACGGTTGATGATGTGACAAGCTGTATCAATGGCTTCAGGCCAGAATTTTCTTGGTGTCATGTACTCGTCGAGCATTGTTCGAGCCATCTTGATTAGGGTTCTGTTCTTGCGCTCTATAATGCCGTTTTGCTGAGGTGTGTATGGAGCAGAAAATTCATGAGTGATTCCCATTGTATTCAGATAAAGATCAAGGCCGGTGTTCTTGAATTCAGTGTCATTATCACTTCTGATATGCTTGATCTTGACGCCATAATTGTTCATTGCTCGATTGGCGAATCGTCTGAAGACATCTTGTACTTCAGTCTTGTAGAGAATTATGTGCACCCATGTATATCTTGAGTAGTCATCAACAATAACGAAGCCATAGAGACACGCCGTTGTTGTGAGGGTGGAGTAGTGAGTAGGGCCAAATAAGTCCATGTGCAATAGCTCAAAGGGTTGAGATGTCGTCATGATTGTCTTCGAGGGGTGCTTGGCCCTCGTCATCTTCCCAGCTTCGCAAGCACCACACAGATGATCTTCCTCATGCCAGCATGCCCCAACCTTCGATGCCAGAGCCAGCATTCTGAAGCTTTTGCAAGAAGACATACGGCAAGTTGTGGACCTACTGAGAAATCTACCATGTATAGATCACCTTTCCTATACCCTTCAAAGACTAGAGACTTGTCAGATTCCATTAGTACAAGGCAACGATATTTTCCAAATATCACAATCATGTTTAAGTCACAAAGCATTGAGACAGACATTAAGTTGAATCCAAGGGATTCAACAAGCATCACTTTATCCATGTGTTGATCCTTTGAGATTGCAACTCTACCTAGACCCAATACCTTGCCTTTACCAGTGTCAGCAAATGTGATTTGACTCTTGTCGGATGGACGTAAGGTTGAGTCCATGAGAAGACTTTGATCACCAGTCATATGATTAGTGCATCCGCTGTCAATAATCCATTCTGAAGCTTTTGGTGACATGCCCTATAGTGCAGTTAGGAGGATAGGCTTCACAATGTATGTTGTGAAGCATAAGCAGTTGATGCACACTTGGATTATCACAGCATAGATGAAAGTTAGCACACAGTATGACAGGTAAGCGATTCATATGTGGAATACATAGTAAGTCATTTTATCATGCGTCCCTTTGTGTTTTAGGTCCCCAGCAATAATATCGGACGCTTTTAATTGCTGGCTGGAGACCATGTTCTGCAAAAGAGAGTTAATTCTTCTTCACCACCCACATCTTCAGGGGTGGCTTAGAAGCAATGAGTCTAAGTGCAGCATCTGAGAATTTCGGTTTTGGAGCCCTAGCAAATAGCCTTGCAGGAGATGAATGGTACTCATATGAGTAAGCAGAAAAGTTCTTAGTACTATGAACATAGCGGTTTGAGTACACACGCTCATATTCATAAGTTTGAGTATGATTTCCCTACAAAACATTGGCGTTAGGGTGACTCGGGTGAGTCATGTTTCCGTATGAAGCCGTTGGACCATGTGACGCCTTTGGTCTGGGGTTTGTCTTCTTCCCTGGTGGTGTCATGACAACATTCACAGGAATATTCTCAAGATAGCTTTTGGGAACCCAGATCTTCTTCATTGGCGGTCCATTCCTGCAGTTAGTACCAATATACCTGGCAAACACTTCACCATTCTGATTTTTGAACAGTTTATAGTTTGCATCAAAGGATTCATCAATGATAATAGGATTAGCACAGGTAAAGCCAGATAAAGTGGATGGATCCACTGAAGGTTCCTTTGCAGCAACCCATGTGGTTTTGGGATACTTCTCAGGCTTCCAGTAGGAACCATCAGCATTCATTTTCCTCTCGAACCCAACACCCTCTTTTCTAGGGTTTGGGTTCAGAATCTGCTTTTTGAGGACATCACAAAGTGTCTGATGCCCTTTCAAACTTTTATACATCCCTGTTTCAAGAAATGTCTTCAACCTAGCATTTTCATCAGCAATAGTAGTGGTATCCTCCGCAGAGGGGTTAGTTACCACATCAGTAGTTGAAGACAGAGCAACAGTAGCAGCAGTGGAACATTCAGCAACAGAGGCAGCGTTATCACGCTCAATGCATTTTAAGCATGGTGGTTCAAATCCATCCTGAGCGGGACTGATCTGTTGAGCGCGAAATGACTCATTCTCTTTTTGAAGATCTTCATGAGTCGCTTTCAATTTCTCAAGGTCTTGCTTCCTTTGAAGATAATCATAGGAGAGCTTTTCATAAGTGGTTGAGAGCGTCTCATGAAGACTTTCAAGTTCTTGATACTTAGCATGAAGATTTTTTATGTCTTCAACTAAGGATTGTGAACGTGTCATTTCCGCGTCCAACAGGTCATCGCTTTTGTCTAATAGTTTTTGAGTATGTTCCATAGCCCTTTGTTGTTCAGTAGCAATTTTAGCAAGTGTTTTGTAGCTGGGTTTAGATTCACAATCAGAGTCATCTTCACTTGATGTTTGAAAGTAAGCATTGCGTGATTTTACCTTGGCACCGCGTGCCATGAAGCAGTAGGTGGGAGCAGGATCGTCCTTGTCATCATCAGCGTTGGTGTGGGAGTCATTGTCTTCAGTGTTGAAGATGGACTTTGCAACGTAGGCTGTGGCTAGAGCCAGACTTGCAACGCCAGAGTCGGACTCAGCTTCAGATTCCACCTCTGCTTCCTCAGACGCAGACTCCTCCTCTGAATCCATTTCCTTGCCAACAAAAGCACGAGCTTTGCCAGATGAGCTCTTCTTATGATATGAAGACTTTGATGTGGACTTGGAAGAAGACTTTGATGATTTCTTCTTCTTCTTGTCATCAGAGTCATATTCCTTGCTCTTCTTCTTCTTCTTCTCGTTGTCCCACTGAGGACACTCAGAGATGTAGTGCCCAGGCTTCTTACACTTGTGACATGTTCTCTTCTTGTTATCTTGAGTGGAAGCTTCATCATTTCTTGAACTGGATCGTGAAGACTTTCTGAAGCCCTTCTTCTTGGTGAATTTCTGGAACTTCTTCACAAGCATAGCAAGCTCCCTTCCAATGTCTTCAGGATCATCAGAACCGCAGTGAGATTCTTCTTCTTCAGATGAGGAAACAACGTTTGCCTTCAAAGCACGAGTTCGGCCATAGTTGGGGCCATAGATATCTCTTTTCTCAGAAAGCTGGAACTCATGTGTGTTGAGCTTCTCAAGTATATCAGACGGATCGAGAGTCTTGAAGTCAGGACGTTCTTGTATCATGAGAGCAAGTGTGTCAAAGGAGCTGTCAAGGGATCTCAGCAACGTCTTGACGATTTCATGCTTGGTGATCTCAGTGGCGCCGAGAGCCTGAAGCTCATTTGTGATGTCAGTGAGGCGATCAAACGTGAGCTGGACATTTTCATTGCCGTTTCTCTTGAAGCGGTTGAAGAGGTTGCGAAGAACACTGATCCTTTGATCTCTCTGCATTGAGACGCCTTCATTGACCTAGGATAGCCAGTCCCAGACAAGCTTTGACATTTCCAGAGCACTCACGCGGCCATACTGTCCTTTGGTCAGGTGACCACAGATGATGTTCTTTGCAGTCGAGTCCAGTTGAATGAACTTCTTGACATCAGCAAGGGTGACACCTTCACCAGTTTTTGGAACGCCATTCTTGACGACATACCAGAGGTCGACATCAATGGCTTCAAGATGCATGCGCATCTTATTCTTCCAGTAGGGATATTCTATTCCATCGAACACGGGGGAAGCAGCGGAGACTTTGATTATCCCTGCAGTCGACATAGCTAAACTCTAGGTGGTTAAATCGAATCACACAGAACAAGGGAGTACCTTGCTCTGATACCAATTGAAAGTGCTAGTTATCGACTGGAGGGAGGGGGGTGAATAGGCAATTTTTATCAAAGTCTTCAAAACGTGGAAGTTTCGAAGACAAACAATAGAAATGACCTAATTGATATGCAGCGGAAGATAAACTACAACAAGCAAGCCATAGTCAAGTATGCAATAGTGTTAATGTACGAAGACTAATAGCAGCTAGGTAGTAGGATCAGGATGGAAGATAGTATGAAGCCAATCAACAATAGTAGTCAAGCAATGAAGTCAATCAGATAAGACAGATAAGCAATGACTTCACGAAGACAAACTCAAAGTAAAGGAGGGAAGAGATAGAACCAGTCACTTGTTGAAGACACATGATTTGTTGGACCAGTTCCAGTTGCTGTGACAACTGTACGTCTGGTTAGGGAGGCTGAGATTCAACTCAGAAGACCGTGTCTTCACCTTGTTCCCCTTGAGCTAAGGACACTTAGTCCTCGCCCAATCACTCTGGTAAGTCTTCAAGGTAGACTTCTGAACCTTCATAGACTTCGTTCACCCGGCAATCCACAATGACTCTTGGATGCTCAGAACGCGACGCCTAACCGGCTGGAGGATACACAGTCCTCAAGTGTAATATGTCTTCAGGTCACATAGACAGAAAGACTTCAGTGATGCCTAACACTCTTTGGCTCTGGGTGTTTGGGCTTTGTCCTCGCAAGGATTTCTCTCTCAAAGGCTTCAAGGTGGGTTGCTCTCAAAATGACAAAAGCCGTAAACTAACTCTGAGAAGCCACCAATTTATGGTGTAGGGGGTGGGCTATTTATAGCCACAAGGCAACCCGACCTGATTTGTCCGAAATGACCCTGGGTCACTAAGGAACTGACACGTGTTCCAACGGTCAGATTTCAAACACACGCGGCAACTTTACTTGAGCTACAAGCAAAGCTGACTCATCCAGCTCTGGATAAGATTTGCTCTCATTGTCTTCGCTTGAAGACATAGGATTTGGGTTGAGCATCACTTCAGTCACTCTGACTTAGTTCACTTGGACCCCACTTAACAGTACGGTGGTTCCTATGACTCAACAAAGAAGAAAAGGAAACAACGAAACCACACAGTCTTCGCGCTCCATAGTCTTCACGCAATGTCTTCTCATGTCATAGTCTTCAATATGAATATCTTCTCATACCACCATTGTCTTCAATGTCTTCATACATTTTTAGGGGTCATCTCCGGTAGGTAAACCGAATCAATGAGGGACACTACCTGCGTTATCCTGCAATTCTCACAAACGCATGAGTCCCTCAACCACTTTGTCGTCAATACTCCAAAACCAACTAGGGGTGGCACTAGATGCACTTACAATTCTTTATTTGGTGCTTATGCAATTCTTAAACAAATGTACCTGTGAATCGAATAATGCATTGCTTGTTTCAACTTGATGGATATGGATAAAGCTATAGCCTACTTTCAAGTTTAAATTAGGTACAATTTTAAATAGCAACAATTAAATTAGGGCAAAATTATGGTGTGCAGGTCATTATGGCGCACACGGTTAATAAAGCACAGCTTGTGCGATATACATCATAATCCGACATGGTTCACGGAGAGGAAACGTGTGTAACAATGCACACAGTTGCCGTTTGGAAAGCGTGTGTGGTGTTAGACACTATCACATACGGTGCGAGAAAACTAAATGTGTGTGATTGTCTACCTGTCGTACACGGTTTATAATCCTGAACTGTTTGTGATGTGCCAGGCATCATAAACGTAGAGCAAGTTTGGTACGTGCCTGGAAAACTCCCGTGCCTAGAATCTGCCTGGTTTAAGGTAAAACCACAAAACTCCGACTGCGATGGCAATGCGAGCACAAACGAGTAGCAAGGATGAAGCGTTTGGGATATTCAAGATATCAGAAACGATTATATAGGGACAACTGTATGCATCAAGGCTCCCTATCCCCGACGGTTGCTGGGTTGTGTGGGAATGACCCCCCCTATCGCCCACACTCACTTGGCGACGGTTCCAAATGTCGTCCCAGAAAGGGGTTAAAACCTTTTGTATAGCACCAATGCATACCAGTGTCATGCAAGTTTTTATTATATCCTGCTTGGATATCTATCACTTTGGAACTAATTTTCATGTGTTGCTTTTGATAATCTCAAACAAATATAAGTGAAGATCATGAGCATAATATCTCTTTCTCTCAAAATAATTTAAGTGAAGCAAGAGAGAATTTCTTGAAAACTTTACTAACTCTCAAACAAATCTAAGTGAATCAAGAGAGCATTTCTTCAAAAATACAAAAGCACACCATGCTCAAAAAGATATAGGTGAAGCACTAGAGAAAATCCATGGCTCATAAAAATTTAAGTGAAGCATAGAGAGCTATTCTAACAAGTCATGGCATAATTTTGGCTCTCTCAAACAAGTGTGTCCAGTAAGGATTCATGACTTAGAACACAAATCAAAACAAGCAAAGACTCATATCATACAAGATGCTCCAAGAAAAACACATAGTATGCGACGAATAAAAAATATAGCTTCGAGTAAACTACCGATGGTCGTTAGAAGAAAGAGGAGATGCCACTCGGGGCATCCCCAAGCTTAGTTGCTTGCTTCTCTTTGGATAATAACTTGGGGTGCCATGGGCATCCCCAACCTTAGGCTCTTCTTACTCCTTATTCCTTCATCCATTGTAAGATAACCCAAAACTTGAAAACTTCAATCACATAAAACTCAACAAAACCTTCGTGAGATCCGTTAGTATAAGAAATAAAATCACTACTATAAGTACTATAGCAAACCAATTCATATTTTATTTTTGCATTATATCTACTGTATTCCAAATTTTCTATGGCAAAAACTCATTAAGAAAATCATAGAATCGTCAAAACAAGCACACAACGCAAATAAAACAGAATCTGTCAAAAACATAATAGTCTGTAGCAATCTGAATATTTCGAATACTTATGAAACTCCAAAAATCATGAGAAATTAGGAAAACCTGAGCAATGTGTATATTAAACTTCTGCAAAAATAATCAGGGAAAAAGAACGTTTCTGTGATTTATGAAAATTATTTTCATGAGTGCATAAGTTTCTGTTTTTCAGCAAGATCGAACAACTATCACTCAAGAAGACCCTAAAGGCTTTGCTTGGCACAAACACTAATTAAACAACAAAAAACAGAATCATAATAGTAGCATAATTGTGTGAACACTCAAGAACATAAAGCAAAAAGCGAAAATAAATTTTGTTCATTGGTTAGCCTCCCAACAAGCGCTATCATTTTACGCCCTTAGCTAGGCATAAAGCAAGGATCTCAGTTTTGTCATCTTTGTTTTGAGATCCATAGGATACCCTTAAGATTGATTCATATGGTGGCATAATTCTTGTTCTAGGGAAGTGTTCCATTCCCTTTCTTAGTGAAAATTGAAATTCAATATTGCCTTCTTTCATATCAATAACGGCACCGATAGTGCGTAAAAACGGTCTACCAAGAATAATTAGACAAGATAGATTGCAATAAATATAAACAACAATAAAATATATGGGCACATAATTCCTATTTGCAAGAATAAGAACATCATTAATTCTTCCCATAGGCTTTTTAATAGTAGAATCCGCCAAGTGCAAATTTAAAGAACATTCTTCAATATCGGTAAGACCAAGCACATCACATAAAGATTTAGGAATTGTAGAAACACTAGCACCTAAGTCACATAAAGGAAAAGACTCATAATTTTTAATCTTGACTTTGATAGTAGGTTCCCATTCATCATGTAATTTTCTAGGAATTGAAACTTCTAATTCCAACTTTTCTTCTAAAGCTTTCATCATAGCATCAACAATATGTTTAGTAAAAGCTTTATTTTATTCATAAGCATGGGGTGAATTTATCATGGATTGCAAAAAAGAAATACAATCAACCAAAGAGAAACTATCATAATTAAAGTCTTTGTAATCCAAAAGAGTGGGCACATCACTAGTTAAAGTCTTGACCTCCTCAAACTCACTTTTATCAATTTTCTCAACAAGATTTTCACCCTCCGAATTATCGGGATGCCTTCTAGCTAAAGTTGACTCTTCTCTAGTCCCTTTATCATCAATCTTAACTTTAATAAACAAGGAATTAATAGAGGAAACACCAATCATTTTAAGATTTTCATCACTTTTATGAAAGCAATCACTAGAAAATGCTTTTTCTAAAAATTCTCTTCTAGCTCTAAGCATAGTAGTTCTTTTATTACTTTCATCCATAGAAACATAAAGAGCTTTAATTGATTCCTCTACTTTAGGCACAAAAATTTTCATCTTGAGATTTTCAACATCATGAGAGATTCTATCAACACTTCTAGACAAATCATCAATCCTATTCAACTTTTTTCTATGGTAGTGTTGAAAACTTTTTGCGTGTTGATAAATTCTTTAATATTATTCTCAAGATCAGAGGTGTTCCTATTATTATTGTAAGAAGGATTTCCATTGGAATTACCATAATTATTATAGGAATTACTAGGAAAAGGCCTAGGATTAAAATTACCTCTATAAGCATTGTTATTGAAATTGTTTCGCGAGATAAAATTCACATCAATGGCATCACTATTTTGTTCAATCAAAGTAGACAAAGGCATATCATTGAAATCAATAGGAGCATTTTTACTAGCAACCAATTTCATAAGAGCATCAACTTTTTCACTCAAAAAATGAATTGCTTCAACCGAATTAACTTTTGTACTAGTAGGAGCTCTTCCGGTGTGCCATTTTGAATATTTTGCCATGATATTATCAAACAATTTGGTGGCTTCACCCAAAGTAATTTCCATAAAAGTCCCACCCGCGGCGGAATCTAAAAGATTACGAGAAACAAAATTCAACCCCGCATAAATGTTTTGTATGATCATCCAAAGATTTAACCCATGAGTTGGGTAATTCCTTAGCATCATTTTCATCCTTTCCCAAGATCACTAGTGCAGGATGCTGCTAACGTGACACTATGATCAGAGACCCTTCGACGAAATTGTGTGCGATGCCATAATCACAAACGGTGGTGTAAAAAACCCGTCAAAAAGGTGCAAAACATTTGCGATGGAGGATGCATAATACACGGTTCAGATTTTAGTTGCGTGTACGATGTAGGGCATATGGTTCAGTTCAATTAACTATTTGCGATGATGAGGAATAAAAGAAACGGGTAGCCAAATGAAGGTGTGTGCGATATACAACAGATGGTTCACTCGGATGAACTGTTTGTGATTAGGCAACACAAAAGAAACGGTTAGCCAGATCAAGGTGTGTGCAATATACGACATGCAGTTCACTCGGATGAACTGTTTGCGTTGAGACATGAGAACAGAAATGGTTCAACTTAACAAGATGTGTGTGATACGCGGCAAACAGGTCTGTAATCAGAAACGTGTGCGAAGACTGATAACAACACAGACAATTGCATACTAAGGCATAGCCTAGTGGTGGGAAGGGGTTGATGCCTTCCCACCCACCCAGGTTCAAGGCATGGTACTTGCAATTTGGGTTTGTTGCACCAATTATACTGCAGGGGGTTCCCTTATAGTTTGTCTGTCAAAAAAAACATAGACGATTACTGCTAACAAGCCGTGTGTGTTGTGAGCAAACGATTGCTGGTATACAATTGTGAGTGGTTGATGAAAACATCACCGACGGGTTCCATTGTTTAGTCCGTGTGCGATGTTGATTTTCTTTGTCTGCACAACATCTACGCTCTGTCTACAGAGCATCAATGTATATACTTAAAAAGACAGCATTGCATAACCAAATTAAGCATACAATTACACAAGTGACTACACACATAACATTTTCACACACCAAAGGAAGCAATTACATGCATACTAAAGTAGGAGAAATGAGGATCTAATCATCTACTTATTGTTGCAATGACGCTTGCCATTGCCCTGCTTTCGGCTGGATCCCTGGCCGTTTTGGGGAAGGAGGCACTTCCTCATGTCAACGATCTGCCTGTGCATGTCGTAGCTCGTGTACGCCTCCTTGGCCGTGTACACGACGTGAGCTTTGTCGAGTTTCTCTATCCAGGCCGAGTGCTAGGCACGCTTGTCCTTGTTACACGAATCCTTCATGTCTCTGTAGTAGGGGTCGATGATGGCCTCAGCGAGGTGAACCAGTGAGTCCTTCTCGTGCTCCTTGCTGCCTCAGATCTTGTATTGGCCCTGGATGTCGACAAGATTCTGGTAGGCGATGCCCGAATTCTCGAGCGCCTTTACATTGTTGGTCATGTCCACTGTAGCGAACATGTAGTGGGGGTTGTTGACAAACCTAGTGAAACGCTCGCAAGGTCTTGTGGCCAGGCAGTAGTGGTAGACGAGGACATGGTGGCGCATGCACATCTGGGCGACGGCGACCTTGGGACGAGACCCAGCATGAGCGCGGGTGTACTCAAGGTTGAACCCGACCACCTTGTACTTCTCCTTGGCAAGCAACAGCTTCATGATGTGGATGGAGTGCTCCACCCAGACCAGGTCGTTCATGTACACCACCGAGAGGTCCATGAACCTTCTGTGGGTGTCCACCACGACACGCATGGTGAACTGCTGATCGTCATCCGCAGCCGCTCGAAGCGCCATTGGAGTCGCGCATGATACCCTCTAAGAATTTCTCGTGGTGGGTGTGCTTCTTGCAATGGTGGGACACGATCAAAATGTTAGCTGCTGTAATAAATGGGGGCCGGTCGGCCTGTAATCATCACGTCTTGTGACAGCGTTCATACGAAGGATTCCAGTGCATGCTTGACAACACCGCACCGCACGCGTGGGCTCGAAGAGGCACCAAATGTATCATCGGTGAGCATGTTCCCGCACTATTGGGCAGTTTACCACACAAGCTTCGCGTCTGGCTAGTTTGGCAACGCGTCGGCTAGAAGAGGGACAAATTGTGGGTGTTTATTGGCAAAAAGATTTGTAAAAACGAAGTGTGTGGAATGACTTTGGTCATAAGTTTACCCGTGGGTGATAAGATCAAAGTTACACAGAAGGGTGATGAAGGATACTCGAGTGCGATAATTAATTCTGCGCTCTACAGGACACACGATGGAAGAAATCAATTGTGTGCAATAATGTTGAAGATCGCAGTCGAGTTAGCTATACAGATCGTGTGATGTGAGATCGACAAGGTAAACAAATTCGAGAATGGTTAATAAAATCTAAGACCATTGCATTTTAAGGTCAAAATAGTGCAACCAATATGCGAGTCTCATACGATGCCATTTCAACGATTGTACCACAAAAGCTCGAAATATTACAAGGTTCAAATTCGAGAGTTATATGGCTCAAATTCTAAGATTACAAGGTTCAAACTGATATTAGAAATGAAATTCAGCTCATCAGTTGCAAACGCTCGCGCTGATCCGCTGAACATGGATATCAGAGAGGTTCAAACTAATATTACCACTTCTAAGTCTGGTTTTGAAACCTCACAATTTTTGCAAACGGGTCAGCCACTAAGAAGTCATGTATGGGGTTGACACAATGAGTTCCGATTACTCTGTCATCTGAAGTTCCAAAATGAAATTCAGCATTTTTGGAGCCTATTCCATTCTGCCGCAGGCGCCGGCGCTGATCAACAAACCATTCATTTTTTGTGAAATAAATGTAGGGCAAACGTCATTTCCTTCAGCACCCTTGCTCTGAGACTGATCAACAAACCATTCATTTTTGCGAAATAAATGTAGGGCAAACGTGATTTCCTTCAGCACCCTTGCTCTGAGAACAAAGAACCTGGCGAATATAATCTTCGGTAAGGTCCCTCGGTAGGAGTTCAAAGTAATTTCTAAGAGATGCAGATCTAGGCATTCAACGTGATTGTTATATGTATCACATTATCCACCACTGGGCCTAATCTTATCTGCAAAACAAGAAAATGTGTTAGTGCCTACATGCAGTTTTGAACATTACTACAGGCCTATTTGGTTTGCAGGATTTGCAAAATGCACTAACATGCCATCTTCGATCTGACATGATTAACATGGGCATTTGATTACATTCTAGAAAAATGTAGCCTTCTTCTCAAGAGGTTGGAGTGGATGAAAAGTTCCCTAAGAAAACTAGTACAGATGAATCCAAAGGAGAAATGCTTATTGATTGTAACCATATGGATCAAGCAACAAATATGGGGGGGGCACATGTATG
Organism: Triticum aestivum; assembly: GCF_018294505.1. Lineage (NCBI taxonomy): Eukaryota > Viridiplantae > Streptophyta > Magnoliopsida > Poales > Poaceae > Triticum > Triticum aestivum. Next base: position 189,713,059 of record NC_057813.1, on the reverse strand, counting down.
TACTGAAATCCTCCAAAAGAATCCTACAGAAATCGTAGTACATTGTCATTGTAAACTTGGAAAAAGGTGTCACAAATTGAACTCCTTATGGTTAACATTTAACAGGAAAGGAACATCACCTTGATATATAGCTTCTCCAGCCACGGAAAGCATCTCAGGAAACTGACAACTTGCTCCAGGTTGGGGCCGGTAGATTCTAGTGCCAAGACCTTCACTGTGCGTAGTTTCAGGTCAAGCTTGTCGGAATCATTTTCTGAATGACAGATGAACAAACATCTTCAAAATTAGAAATAATGTTAATTTGTAGAAGCAGAGGTAGAAGGCGGCTGTTGTACCTGAACGGGTGTGGATCCAATAACAAGTTCGGAGTATTTATCAGACGAGTAACCCACAACTGTCAATTTCGGCGCAGAAATGACATTGATTCTTGTTGGACCTTCTTGATCAACTACAAGTAATCTCTCAAGTGTAGGTGTGTCCTCAATGACCATACTGTGGTACACATCTTGTGATTGCCGCACCAGCAACACACATAAATAGTCCGGAGAGACATGGAGGTGATGTGGAAGGTACTCAACCCATTGATCACCTAAATACGAAGGTACTCGAGTGTGGTACAACCACAGAGCAGGCGCTCCATGTCACCATTTGAGAGGCAGATGGCGACGAGCTCGATGTGCTTCAGTCGTGGTAGAATAAGAGTAGGCGCATCATTAAGGGGGATGGCAGTTCCTGAACTTGGCGACACGCAGCATGGGCGCGAGGCGGAGTGCGGACGTTGGTAGCGACCGCATATGCCCATCATCAAAAGTGAGCTCCTCGAGCTGATATAGGGCAGGGGATCGGAACTAGTCGTCAAGTTTGGCTCGGTCCTTGTCGTTGGAACGGATTTTTCCCATTCTAAGGCCTCTGGTTGGGCCAAGATGACTGCCGAGGATCTTGGAGAACGCATCCAAGCTTTTGTGATAGCCATGGCAGAGCTCGTGGGTGTCGATGAGGTCGAGAGGGCTGGAGTTCCATAGGGGGCGCCACCGCCGAGAAAGGACGGTTGTCTGTGCCCCATATTTGATTGGGAGGAGGGAGATGATGCCTGTCAACATATCATCGGGGAGGTTGCTGATGAAGTCTAGGCCTGCTGGAGTCACTTGCGGTTCTAGCTCGCCCCGGCTCCGCTTGTTGGCAGCCCCGTTCTCCACCTCCGGAGTCTCCTTGTCAACAGCACTTTCTGATAGAAATGAGAGTACAGGGAATATTTAGTTAAAACATGGAAATAGAAAAGTGTATTGGTAACTAGAAGTTATTAGGTAGGAATATAATAAGAAAAGGGAATAACAATTGGTTGCTTAAATACAACACAATTCATTTGACATTGCCGGGTAAGTTAACATGCAGATAGTTGAAAAGAAAACTTACTTTGAACAAAGTTTGGACGGATGATTTTGTCGGGGAAGTTAGCATATATCTCATGACCAGGCCCTTTTATGTGCAGTGCAATTTTAGTGCCAGCTTTTAGTACATAAAACTTAGAAATTTCTTTCCAAAAGACTGCCAAAATAGGAGTCACCACATTCATCAAGTCTCACAGTAGCAACGATTGTAAATCCATGGTTTGTGTGCAGTATGACATCCGTGCAGTCTTGATCTATGTAAAGGGAAATATTGTGCACTACATAATCTATTGCATAGCAAGGGATGCACTGCAGAAAATGGTAGGATTGTTAAAGAAAATATGGTAACATGCAAATATGGGCCCAGATTGAAAGAACTGTACATCAGTTAAAATCGAAGGACAAAAATCTATAATTAAACAGATATGGTAAACATGATGTCATGGAAATATGAGAGTAATCGAAAGAACAATACACCATTAATTTGCCTAATATAGAAAGAAGAGGGGGGAAATCCCCTTTGATGTATATGGTACATGTGGCACCTTTTATCCAAGTGTAGCAATATTTAGAATATGTTCGGGAAAGTAGGCCATGCCAACCGATTTAGGGCGAGATTGAACATATCGCGCGCGTCCTCAAGTGATGTGGTACGGTGAGATGGAATCTCTGGCGGAGGTCACAAAGTCCTGATGTGTCGGCGCACTGTACATTCTATGAATGAAAGAAAACCCTCAAATCAGCTCGAATAAAAATGAATTCACGGCGATTTCTGCTGGGTGATTAAAGGAGGCAGATGAACTAGGATACGAGATGAGATAATATATTATTAAATTAGTTACCTTGTCGTCCATGAGAAAGAACCCTCAGTACGGCAAATTCCCCAACCGAGCGGAGCTGGGTTGACCGCGAGCAGCGTCGAGAAAGTCGATGGTGATAGGCAGCGGCAAGCGGTAGTGGCGAAATGTGATGGGCTTTGCCGGCAGCTTGGCGGTGGCAGGCATCGAGCTAAGTGTTTTCCGCCGTGATAGGCGGTGCCATGGTATAGACGCAGAGGAGCTTGTGCAGGTGTGAATGGGGGACTGGAGGGGGTGGCGGGCGGGGTGAGAGTTTTTGTGACGTGGGGATGGTGAGGTTTTTTTTAATTGGGTGGTGAGGGTTTTCTGTCCTACAAAGAATTTTGGAAGCGACGGTTTGCTAGAGCGAACTGTGTGTGATTGACGCAACATGCAAAATGAAAGTCATTGCACACAGTTCCAATTTTGGAAACCGCGTGTGATTGACGTACTACCTCCGTCCTGGTTTATTGGTCCCCCTTTGTATTTTTTACCAAATTTTGACAAAATATTTAACTAAGAAATGTTGATGCATGTCACCAAAAATTATATCATTGAACACTATGCTCAAATACCCATCCAACGATATAATTTTTGCTGACCTACACTAACATCTTGTCAGTTAAACCTTTGGTCAAAATTTAACACAAAATACAAAGGGGACCAATAAACCAAGACAGATGTAGATTCCATCAACCGAACTGATTGCATACATATCCCACGGTTAGACATAAGTAAACATAGATTAAACATACTCAGACATAGATAATAGGCATCCACGTACATAAGCATAGTTCAACCGTCATTAAGCATACTCGAGCGTACATAGTTCGATCCATCCCACATCTCATCTCACATGCCTGCACGATCCTGAAGCTTCTCCTGGTACTCGGCGTACGCGTTGTGCGCTACCCTGTGAGAATACTTCTGCTTGAAGGAGCCGATGGCCCATCCTCTTGCATGCGCCAGAACACTTAGATACTCGTCATGAAGCTTGTGGTTGCAAAATGGGCATTGATAGCCACCGTTCCAGGTCCTAATACGCCCGTTATGCATTCCCGCGTAAAGCTCCCTCGAGATTTGCCTCTTGTACCTCCTCTGGCCATCTTCATCCTCACTGTCCACATTGCCAGACAACACCTATACAAATAGTAAAACAAATTTGGCATCAAATCAATGATTAAATGACGTGAAGTAGGATTAGGAATTCTATTTATTTATACATATCCAGAGATTATGGTTTGACTTTTAAGCACAGTCGTCTATGCACAGACCAATCTTGAAGAAAATAATGGCACAAACATATGTAGGTCATTCAAAATCAATTGTCAAGTCTTGGCTAGGAATTATTAGCACGAACACTAACCCTAGTCGGATTACTAGCAGAAATCATTTGCACAGATGACACAACTAATCACTTATCACTTCTACCATTCAAACAATCAATACACTACCGGATCTAACAAAACTTACTCGGATTCATGGATTGGGAGAACATAACCATAGGATTTCTATTCCAAAAAGGGGGATGCAGGAGTAACCAGAGAAACCCTATGATCTATTTGACACATAAATGGGTATAGATGACTAACCAGCTATGCATCGTTGTCGGAGTCGTCGTCGGAGTGGTCGTCGGAGTCGTCGCCGGGGTCGTCACCAGTTTCTGTGTGGAACTCCGCCTTCGACTGTGGAAGCTCGACGCTGTCGACGGCGTAAGGTGCAGTGATAACTCATTGGCAGTGACGGCAACCTCTGTCTCCATCTCCACGCCATGCTCCGGTGCTTTAGCAGCCCCGGCGTCGCCACTCCCTCCGATGGGGCGCTTCGGCGGCATCCTCATACACTGATGGCTCTGAGGACTGAGAGCGGCGTCGAAGATGCAAGCGGAGAGAGAGGACTGTGTGTGTGGCGAGGATGGGGGCTGCGGCCGCTCGGGCGCACCATTAAAATGGAGTAGTGGGAGTTGTGGGAGAGAGGCGGGCGGCGGTCAAACCAATGGCTCGCTTCCCGGTGAGCCTGCGCACCGGACTGCTGGCATGCCTACCAAAGTTTCACACAGCTACTTGCATGCCTCCCGATGACACTACACAGCGAGCACGCCTCCGTCAATTCACACACCTGCGCGCGCGCCTCCCCGTCTGCTTGCACGGCGGACTACTCGCATGCGTCCCATCAACTCACGCCTGCTCGCATGGCACATGGGTCGCGCGGCGGCACGTATATTTTTTTCTATTTGGATGATAATATTGTCGCTTTATTGCTTAACCGAAGCATGGCACGTATCCATTGTTGGTCTAACCCTCACGGTTCGAATAAATAATCCGTTTGAGATATTGGTTCCCAATTACTAATAATCTCCCATTTGTAATTAGATAAAGATTACATCAAAACTGGTCTCAAATTTGACAAAAAAAGTATAATGCCACTTTGTATTGGTGTCCAAATGACAACACGATAAGTTTCATGAACTTCAAATAAGTTTTGGATGTACTAGAATTTAAAAATCAAGATTCTCAATGTTTGAATTTTTTTGCACGGGGAGTAAACATGCACCCAGTGAGACACATGTGTTTTTGCAATCCATTTAGGTGCACTGTCACGTGTGCATGTAGCTCAAATTTGATTTTTGCACATTATACTAGTATAAAACCAATCAATTAATGTACTAAAATGTCTTAATGATCTATGTGATTTTTTTGAAATTAAAACGTCCCTCCTTTGGTAACATATGTTCACCGTGGGATAATTAATTTAACATGCATCGTAGTTGTAGTGGATTCGCGGTGTGTGTGTGGGTGTGTGCATGTGGGGGTGGCGGGTGGCTCGCAGTACACTATGAGTTGTGAGCCACCATGTGGTTGGCCATTTTGTTAGGTAGGCCGGTGCCACATCAGAGTCGTGAAATCGTTATTTAAAACATTACACAACCCTTTCATACATACATGTCTTGGCCACATGCAGTCGATGGTTGTCCTACACGACACTCGATACACGCGTGTGACGCTTTCTATGGGCCCACGAGGTCGTCGTCCATCACTTTGACGGGCATGCGGCAGTGAGGTTAATTTGACCAGCAATGTAGAATCTTTTTTGTTTGTTTTATGGTGGTATATAGTACTCGTCGAAGAGGTGGGAGGGGACTAGCATATATACTATACGTACACGTCGGTGAACAAGTACACCTCACTCAGTGTCTGGACTTTTTGGTTTCTGAGGCACGTGCCACATCAAAAAATTTAAATTGGCTATTAAAACATCACACAACACGTCTTTGGGCCACATGCATGCACACGGTGGTTATCCTAGTTTGGACACTCATGTGTGACGCTTCCATCTATGGGCCCACGAGGCCATCGTCGATGCATGCATGCATCACTTTGACCTTCATCGGGAGAGGTTAATTAATTTCACTATCGATGAGGATTCTTTTGGGTTGTGCATATTACAGCAGGAGCATATATAATGCGGTGAATAGGGGGAAGGGGACCATCATATATGTAGTACGCTTCATGAACCTCCCTCTGTGTGGGTGCATGGTTTACGGTTTTTGAGGCATGTGGCACATCAAAGTTATGCATTTTGGGTATTCAACATATATATGTTTGGCCCACATGCAAAGCAGTGGTGGTTATCCTCTCGCACCCACTTAAGCGGTTATCAGCAATATTGATGCTTTCCATCTATGGGCCCGCTTGGTCCATCACTACTTTTTGCCTGACAACAAGAGAGGTTAATTTGACTTAGGAGGGGATTATTTTTTTGCTTGTAATACAGTATATATATAGGTCATGCTCTGGGATGACATGCATGATACAGCTTGAGCACACACACATGCATGTGTACGCATGAATCCTCCCATTGAGTCGAAGTGGCTAGTACAAAGACACGTCATGAACCGATCTCGCTCTGTGTGGGGAGCTAGTGTACGATTTTTGATGCACGCGCCACATCAATGTTGTGAAATGGTATTCAAACATGCATGCACGCATCACCTCCATACGTATGCATGTAGTGGTTGCCTTCAAATGGTACAATCCCTCGCGTGGTTATCGACGACAAGCCTATATATTCGTGGGCCCGCATGGACATCCATGATCACCTTGACCAACAACAACATAGGTTACCATGGCAGATTCTTCATTTGGTTCATATTATCATAGTATAGGTCATGGTGAGATTCAGACCTTAAATTTGAGCGCATATACTATGCACGCATGCATGCATGAATCCCCGTTGTTGGCTTCAAGTGTGGTGTAACATACATATGCATCGTCAACCTAACCCTCACTCAGTGTGGGGATTTCTAGTTCGAAATCACGATGCCACAACAGAGTTGTTCCATTGTTACTCAAAAACACACCTCTCCATACATATTTTTGGGCCACACGCATACAGTGGTTGTCTTCGGGGACTAGCTACTTGCGTGATTATTGGCGAGCTAGCTCATCTCCGGGGTTGCATGGATGGCCATCACTTTGACCAACAACAAGAGAGAGGTTGTATGACCAAGGTGGATTATTCTTGGTCCGTTTTATGATCCATCTTGGTGAGATATGCCTCTCTGGCCCACCGACTGAAAGTGTGTGTGTGTGGGGGGGGGGGTTGCTACTTTGCACTTTGCTAGGTGAACCTCGGTTGGGGGCATGCACCCATAGCTTAGGATCCCCTTCGTGGCGACACGAGGGGGGCTGCTAGCTACTTCACACTTTGCTAGGTGAACCTCGGTTGGGGGGCATGCATTCATAGCTTAGGATTCCCTTCGTGCCGACACGAGGAGGGGGGCTGCTATCTACTTCGCACTTCTCTAGGGTGAACCTTGGTTGGGGGGATGCATTCATAGCTTAGGATTCCCTTCGTGCCGACACGAGGGAGGGGGGATGCTAGCTACTTTGCACTTTTCTAGGTGAACCTCGGTTGGGGGGGGGCATGCACTCATAGCTTAGGATTCCCTTCGTGCCGACACAAGGGAGGAGGGGGGCTGCTAGCTACTTCGCACTTTGCTAGGTGAACCTCGGTTGGGGGGAGGGGGCATGCATTCATAGCTTAGGATTCCCATTCGTGCCGACACGAGGGGGGTGGGGGCAAGCAATACCGTGCGCTTTGCGAGATAGGTGCCACATCGAAGTTGCATTTGGTATTTGAAAATCAAACCACCCTTTTCATACATAAATTTGGTCCACATGCAAGTGTGTTCGTGTTCTGACCCTCTCCCGCATCATTTTTCACCAAATTTATGAACATTAGACAAGTCAGATGACGCAACAGACATGGTTCACTCAAACTAACCGTGTGCCATGCCGGTGCCCCTGTCACGCACACATCTGCATAGTACATTAGGCTCCATGAAGCTCCCTCTCTCAAAAATATCTGCCTGCCTCAAGGGTTTTTCTGTTTCATAACACACGGTTGTTATCTCCGGACCATGTGCGATGTTTCTTGTTCCCAATCCCACCTGCATGCCTAGAAAATATCTGCCCGCCTCGAGAGTTTTTCTGTTTCATAACACACATTTGTTCTCTGTGGACCATGTGCGATGCACTATCATCAAAATTTTCAATAGCCCCGGCATTTCACTCCCGCGTTTGACTCCCGCGTAGTAAAATTTTCAATACCCGCGTCATTTCCTCAAACACCCCCCCACCCCCCTCTACACACACACACACCAAAACCTCCTCGTGCGTGCACACACACATACACACACCCTCCCTCGAAACCCGAGCAAGGTCCCCGCTGCTGCCACCACCGCCGCAAGGCCTCCATTGTCAACATCTGCCGGTTTTCCCGTGCAGCTTACCCACCAATCTCCATACCCAGGTCGCCCTGAGTTTCTTAGATGACACGTGCCAAACGCCCCCTTTCCCATAGATCCCCATCCCCCACTCCAGAGCGTCATAGCCTAAGCCTGGCTATGCTTCCCGTGGAGCTCGAGGAGCGACTGGCCCAAAAGAGGTGTATCGCGGTCTCTTCGCCCGATGTCGCCGAGGAAGCTCACGACCATTACTGATGGCAAGCACTCAAGCAGTGGGCTAGAGTATGTGGGCATGTCTCGGCCGCCGGCTACGACATCGAGGTCATTGACAGCGACGGCCTGAGGCGGGCTATGTCACACGTTAAGCGGCCCACCCCCAACCCCTCGGGTTCAACCGCCGACGATCTCATCCATGGCCCCGCCGCTAATCTCCTCTAGCTCGTTGTCAATACTTTGCCATCCTACATCGTCCTCGAGCCGCTTTTGGCATTTCTAAAGGACACGTTCTATGATGCTAGCTTGGGATCCACAGCTTCCAAGTCAGACCTCATCGACGGTGACCACGAGGAGGGCAGCCTCTCCGGCTCTTCCAAGGGGAAAGAGCCCATCTGCTCCTACAAGGGGAAAGCGCCCGTCTGCGACATCAGGGAGGGCACCCTACAGCCGTGCTCTTACAAGGGGAAGGAGCCCATATGCGACAACATGGAGCTCATCCAGGGTCCGTGCTCTTCCCACGGGAACGAGCCCATCTGTGACAAGTGAGGAAACCCATGATTTGTTTTGTCGTGCCTCTTCATAGGTGGAAACCCATGATTTGTTTTGTCGAGTCCCTTTTGTAGTGTAGTGAGAATATGTCCAGTTTTAATTGCTATATCTGGTTGTTTGGAGTATGCCTTGTTTATTTTAGTTGTTCACAATGTGATGCTCTATATGTGCAATTATTTATTGTGCAGTACATTTCATCAATCCAGTTTTAAACATACATATAGGAATGCATATATTTGCTTGTTGTTAAGCCTATTAAAGCTAGCATATGCCTCTTTTAAAGTTTTTTGATTGTTCGGTTGTTTGTAGTTAGCATATGTCCAGTTTCAAATGCTATCTTTGGTTGTTCGTAGTATGCCTTGTTTATTCTAGTTATTCACAACGTGATGTTCTATATGTGCAAGTATGAACTGTGCAGTTTAATTTCATCAGTACCAGTTTCAATAATACCACTATGAATGGCTACATTTGTTGCTGCATCTTGTAGTTAACACGCCTTTCCATTTTTATTTAACAATAACCAGTGTACTTAGACCAGCACAATACCACTTTGAATGGCTATGTTTGCTTGTTGTTAAATGTTAGGCCTGTTGCAGTTAACACACCTTTCCACTTGTTTTGCTTTACTAGCATGCTTAAACCTACACACTGAAGCTATCTTTTGGAGATTATTTTGTATGCCATGGATAATTTTGGTTAATGTTTAGCCTGTTGTGCTTAACATGCTTCTCGATGTACCTATGCAGGACAATTTTGGGAACGACTGATGTTTTCCATCGAGGTTAGTTTCATCCCATGGCTTATATCTTCTCATTGTTCAGGATATCGGTAGATGGTACCATATAGGCCGGGGGCTGATAAGGGACTAATCGGTGAATCGAACTTTTAACTGAATATATCTGCAACCCATTTATCATTAGGTTAACTAGGGCCATATGTAATATATCTGAGGCTACATAGCAACATGCACTATACTTAATGTCTAAATATGCAATCCTCGGCTACATAGCAACAAGGAAGAGTTACATTAATGTTCTAATGATGTCTAGATATACGTAGAAGAGCAGCAGCAACAACAACAACACAGCCATGTTTGGATACTCAACTTAGCTAGAGGTTAGAGCTACTTTCTAGCTCATGACTAACCTGAACTAACTCCAAGAGTTGTTTGGATGGTAGGGTTAGATTGAGAATAAAAGCAGTAGGAGAACTAGCTCCAATTAGCACCTCTTGGGTTGGATAGTTTTTTTGGGTGGTCTATAGATGCAACTAGTGTAAACTAGCCCTCATGATTAGATATACTTTAGGGCTATTTGAGCCCGAACTATCTCAAACTAACTGTAACCCATGGATACAGCAGCAGTTAATGAACCGATAATTTGTAAGAATGCACTAAACTCCTTCCAACCCATAATATAAGATGTTAATTCATCTAATATGTGAGTATATTGGATGTTATAAGATACTCCCTCTGTTCCTAAATATTTATCTTTTTAGATATTTCAAATGGACTACCACATACGGATGTATATAGACATATTTTAGAGTGTAGATTCACTCATTTTGCTCCTTATGTAGTCACTTATTGAAATCGCTAGAAAGACAAATATTTAGGAACGGAGGGAGTATCATAAAATAGTGTTGTACTACATCATTGTGCAATTGTTGTTTAGCTTCTAATATTAACTTGGTGCTTTTAGGTACATATGTCATTGGTAAAGATACGCGCTTCGACCCTTTCTGCGTATGGGGCAATGAGATATCGATGAACCAGCATCAAGTGAGGAAGCTGATAAAGATTGTTAGTAAAATGAGTCCAAAGATGGCAATTAAACTATTTGTTTACACTTTATCCAAGACAGCAGTGAACTGCAGGATGGTAAGTAAGAACTCTGCAACCTTCTTTTTACTGCCCATAATGAGTTGTATTAGATGACAATGTTTGAATTTTTTTCCTTTGCAGTGGTTGCCAAAGCAGTTTACTCAAGATTACCTCTCAAACTACATGATTAGTGGGCATGCAAAGGTTAAAGTATTCAACCAGAACACGATGATTATCTAGATGTTTTCATGAAGACCGTAAAGGATGGGCGGTCGGCCATCACAAGGGGTACTAGAGTCGTGTGTGCCTTCTGCATGGAGGAGGGAAAAATATGGGCATTCCGCTTCACCTTGTTCAGCAACCAGAATGTATTTCTCTTCTTTATTTACTGTCTTTAATAGTACAAGTATACAATTGTGGTTCATCATTCTTTATTTGGTTCTTATGTAATTCTTGAACATATGTACCTATGAATCGAATAATGCATTCGTTGTTTGAACCTGATGGATATGAATAAAGTTGTAGCATACATTCAAATTCAAATTCAAATCTGGTACAATTTGAAATAGCAGCAATTAAATTATGGTGAAATTACGCTCTACAGGTCATTATGGCACACACAGTTGGTAAAACACAAACGTTTGTGATATACACCATAATTCGAGATGGTTCACAGAGAGTGTCGTGGAAATATCACGTCAGATGTCCTCATGAAAGGACTTAGTCATGGAGCCATCGCGACGGGTTAGCTTAAAGGGGTTAAACCGGACAAAGGACACGAGGATTTTATACTTGTTCGGCCCCTTCGATGAAGGTGAAAGCCTACGTCTAGTTGTGTTGGGATTATTGGGGTCTCGATAACCAGGGAGCTAAACACGCTATGCCTGGATCTCGAGTTCTTGTTTCTTGTCCCTGAACCGATGCTAGGTCGTCCCCTTATATACACGGGTTGACGCCCGGCCGGTTTACAGAGTCCCGAGGCCGGCTCATACAAGTGTCCGGCTCGGTCTCTCCTTTCCTATCTTACAATACCAGTTACATAACCATGGCGGTTTACCACTATGGGCCCTAATCCGCCTTTGGGCTCCAGGCCTCTAAGCTTCATTAGTAAAGCGCCATCTTCTGAGTCTTTGTGGGCTTCAATATAGTTGAAGGTGAACCGGCCCCTCCTGGGCGGTTTACACTCAGTAGTTATATCCCCAACATTAGGCCCCAAGTTGATTTGAACCTGTTCATGTCAATCTTCCATACTTAAAGAAGTTCTGTGAACATCTCCTTATATTTCTTGTAAACTGCCATGATGTCTTCTCCTATAAACCTTGTTAAACAGTCGTGACGTCATCCTCTGGACACAACAACGGATCATCATGACGTCATCTCTGTATAAAAAGATTCTCTTCATTAATGGTATCCCGAAAATCGAGGCGACGACCGTGCCCACTTTTGCCGCTTCAGGCTCCTTGATTCTCGCGCCTGCCATTCATCCCTTTGCCTTATAAATAGGTTCAGGGGTCCTTTATTTCTTCCCCTTCTGTGCCTCTTCTTCCTCCTCGCGACGCTCAAGCTTTGAAGCTCCGCCGCCGCCCTCAACCTTCGAGCATTGCATCGACAAAGGCTGCTGCATCAACCTGATCGTACCAGAAACCTACGGCTCTTCTCCGTTATCCCTGCGCATCTGGTAAGCCTCCTCCTCTCAACCCTAGATCTGTATTTAGGGTTTCTGCGTTCATCCATGTTCATAAGTGTTCATCTTTGCTCGCTGCCTTTGTGCTTACTGTTGAAACTAGATGAACTTATCATCCTCCTCTGGCGGCCAAAGTTTCTAACTTTAGTTTTACCTCGTCGTAGTATCTCCTCTTGCCTTGATAGTTCCCTTCTGGACTTATGGTGCTCTATCGTCGCCATTTTAGGGCTCAGAATAATTTTCTTATTGAACCATGGTAGATCCAAATTTATACTGTCATTTTGTGAAACCTGTTTTTGTCAACACTTAGTAGATTTTCAGCTCTGGCTCTTCCACCTAAGGGCGGTTTAACTTTTAGTACTCGACAATCTACCATATGCCATTAGCCCTCACTTAAACCGCCATCTTGACTTGAATAGTAATTTCCGGTTCATCTCACATGTATGCTTTGATCAAATTCCCGGTTTAACACCGATTAGTGCACTTGAACCGTCAATCGTAAACAGGCCTTCATTTTTCCTTTACAGTTTGCTTTCCAAGATGACCAAACAATTCTCCGCTTGCAACTGGGTTCCGTCCCGGATCACGGAAACACAAATCAATGGATATGTTACCACTGGCACTTTAGCCTCAAAAAGGGTCCTTCATTGGCGAGTCCCTGGCCCTGAGTGCCCTCCTGAGCCTCAAGATGGAGAGGTGATTATATTTACGCAGCACTTAGACCGTGGATTCAGCCCACCCAGATCAAAAAAATTCCGGGATGTCCTTGCGAGCTTTCAACTCCATCTCCAAGATATTGGACCGAATTACGTGTCCAATGTATGCAATTTTCAAGTGTTCTGTGAAGTTTACCTTCAAGAAGAACCATCTGTGGAGCTTTTTCGGGATTTTTTCCATTTAAACCGCCGCACGGAGTTCTCTGATGGTCCCAACACAGAACTTGGTGGGGTATCAATCCAGAAGAGGAAAGAAGTTGATTTCCCTCATGCAAAACACCACAGCCATCCCAAAGATTGGAACCAAACTTGGTTTTATTGCTAGAACACTGCCCCTGCTGGAGAAAATCCTTTGCCGGGTTACTGCCCTCACCGGCTTAGCAATGGCCACCCATTACCTCAACGATTAACTGCCAAAGAATGGCAAGCTTATGCACCTCAACTCGCCAAGCTCCGGGCTCTCCTGGCCAACGGTCTGACTGGTATTGATCTCGTCCGCTGCTGGGTTTCTTGGGGTATTCTGCCTTTAAGTCGCAGCTCCGGTTTGATGCATGAATACACCAGAAACGTTAAAGACCCTCAACGGTTTCATGAGATAGAATTGACTGATGACGAAGTTACTGAAGCCGTGAAGAAGATGTTGGATGAACCGGTCGCTCAATGCAGCAAGACCGGATTGGCTCCTTTTTGTACTTCCAACAAACCGCCAGCAGTAAGCATTTTATCTTTTTCCACCTTTGTTGACCCGTTTCCGCTTTAACCTTATTCTGATAATCCTTTATTTATTCTTTTTCCAGGCCAACAGTTCTTTCTAGAAGAGAAAATCTTCAGACAAACCGATGAGGACTCAACGCCCAAAAAGCAAAGTCATAAAGAAGGCGGGCAAGAAGAAAACTGGTGAGTCCTATGATCCGCCTGAGGATGTCAATGAATCAGAAAACGAGGTAGAACTTGATTCGCTTGGTTCCTTTTTCATAAACCTTATTAACAATAACTATTCCCAGGATGATGCGGAGGCCAGCCGTGTGGACCATGTTGAGGTAATCTCTCTTTCCTCCGATTCAGATCTTGTGCCGGTTCAAAGATTTCGCCGTGTAGTTCGGAAAGTAAAATACACTCACCCTCTTGCTTATTTGGATCCAAAATTTTCTTTGAAGACACAGCAACATGAAGGGCGTTACACAACCCGACACAGTGGCCAGCAAGTTACCTCTTCTGGTTTACCGGATACACCAACCCGGAAACGTCGTCCAGAGGTTACTTGTTCTCCCGAAAAACTTTATCCTTTGAAGGGTTTCTTCCGATACCCACTCAATCCGTCTGATCCGAATTACCAGGTGTCTTCCAATTCGTCTGGCGGTTCATCAACCACTCAGCTGCCTCCCCTTAAAACCGTCCCTGGGTAAGTATGGTGCCCTTCATATTTTTCCTTCATAGTTCGGTTTACCGTGCTAATCTTTGTTTTGATATCACAGTGCCAAAGCCCGTATGAGCAAGAAGGCTAAAACCAGTACCCCTATTAGTGAAGTTGAACCGGAGAAGGCTCCTGAGGATACCGGTAGAAATACTGATGTTATGGATGATTCCGCCCCACAAGGCGAGAACACTAAAGCTAATCCGCTGGAAGCTGACCCGGCCACTCATATTGGTCCATCGAGCCCTCATGCCACTCCTTCGAGCCCGGCTGCTGATCCGCCAAGTCCAGCTGCTAATCCGCCAAGTTCAGCCAGGGGTACCGTCAATCCGCCAAGTCCACCAAAAGGTGATGATGATGATGTTGTTATTACTGGCACGGCTCACACCAGTCCTGGTAATCCGGTTTTCTTGTCCAAACATATTGCCAAAGAAGAATTCACGCTATGGGCAAGGGGAAAGGGAAGACTGATTTATCCAACTTCATCAACCTTAGCGCCGAGGAACTTCATTCCGGATTTTTAAACCGCCTTTACACCAGCCGTGACTTTGAAGCCAGTTTGGTGAACCTGATGAAGGAACGTTATGAGGTAATCTTCAAGAACGCTCTGAAATTTACTCTATTCTATATATCTTCTGTATATCTCTTCCATTGTAGCCCCCAAGGGCCGGGTTATCTCTTGAAGATAAACCGGGACTGCGATATAAAGAACACTTCAATTGAGTAGCCCCCAAGGACCGGTTTGTCTCTTGAAGACAAACTGGGACTGTCTGTCCTTGTTAATTGCCTTTACTTAAAATTGATCAATTGTGCATTAGGCCCCAAGTGCCAAGCTTAACACCTGGATTGAGCCTTGGGACTTGAAAAATACTCACTTTAAAAAAGCAATCCACATTAGCCCCCAAGTGTCGAGTTCATAACTTGTTATGTGCTTGGGAATTTAACAACTTCATCTTCTGACTTTTGCAAACCGAGGAGACTATCAAAGAATCTCAAATCGCCGACCTTTAAGAAAACATCAAGTCCCAACAAGAAGAGACCTCTAAAGCCAAAGAGGGGCTAAAGGATGTTTTGACAACCATGGAGCAATTGAAGGATGGTTTCAAAAATGAACGCACCAACTGGGAAACGGAGAAAGCTGCTTTGTTGAAGCGGGCTGAAGATGTCGAAGCAGCTCTTAAGCCGGTGACGGAAGAGCTGACAGGGCTAAAACATCAAGTGGATGCTATGACTTCTGCAATCTTTTGTAAGTACTTTGTCATAGCTGGTTTGAAAATATCTTGAACTCTGCCGGTTTAACATCGAATTCTTAAACCGTTGCAGGTAATCGCATTGCTCAGCTGGGCACAGATATGCGGATGAAATTGAAGGCAACGTACACTTTGATTGAGCAATTATACACCGGTGCCCAACGGGTTATCTGTGCAGTCTCATACAACAAACCGGCACCAACATTGATCAAGGAAACATTAGCAAGATTATCCATGACACCGGCTCAGATAGAAGAGGTGAAGCGATCTGCTGCCAGGGCTGGCGCTTTACTGGTAGTGACTCGGGACAAAGCATGGATATCTAACCTGGATCGAGTTGATATCGCCAAGGGATTTCCGGATGAACAAGCAGACGGGTCAGCATTTGACAACGAAGCCCACAAAGCCCTGACAAAGGGGATGCGTCCGCTATCAAGTCAACTGGTTGCAGAGGCTAACTTGACTGTTCATCGGTCCTTTTACAATGAAAGGAACCAGCGGGTTGATACGACTGTGACAGACGCGCAAAACCTTATCCTGCCAATCCATAAGCACACTTACGCCCCTGATGTTGAACCGTCCAATATGATAAGTGAAGAAGCTGTATTTCAGGCTCTAACCCGGATTGACTGGACCACCATTGACTTCTAGCCTCTGGGTGGAGAGGAGGAGGTTGAACCGGCGCCTGAAGATCCATCAACTTCACGTCGTCCTGGCAATGAGTCTTAATCCGGCATTCGAGTTACTTTGACAGACTTTGTCGTGTAAAAACACTCAGCATTTTGGGCCTCAAAGCACCTTGTAATAGGCTAGTGCAAGTACTTTAGTCTTCGGTACTGATACATAACTTTGGTTGATCCATCATGATATTTGCTGTGCGTGGTTACACTTTGATAATTTTCATGCGATTTTGATATCTGCATAAAAAGAATTGTCCTGGCGGTTTACCGCCGGACGGGTCATAATGCCCAAGATAAGCCCGGCTAATAACCAAAGCGGAATAAATATGAAATAACTCATACCTGTGATATGAAATCACTTAGTTGGTTAACCAACTTTTATTATAGTAAGGGTGAAGACCCAAATCTTGAGCTGTTATATCTATCACCATGTAATGATGTTTGTGTAATAAGTCATGTCAGGTTACGATGAACACCAGATGATCAAACTGGCGACATATAGTCAAAGCCAGGCCGGATTTTGTAAACACCGGTTTGATAAGATGGTCTGACAACTTGTAGTCGAAAGCCAGGTCGGGTTAACAAACACCGGGTTATTATGATGACTAAAAAGTCATACCGGTTTTAAGAGACACCGGTTTAACATAAAATTCATTCAAAGAGAAAAAATCTTGACAAAGGCAAATAAAACCGTGTAGTCGAGGCTTTTCGAGGGCTGCCAGGCCCAAATTCGAGGCTTTTCGTGGGCTGCCAGGCCGCTGAGTTAAACCATTTGACAAAGCCTTTTAAGATGGGCCTCCAACTAACCAATTGTCGTTTTAACTTTGACAAGTTCAGGGTCTCAATGGGAGTAACTATCAAACGTTCGGCGGGTCATGCCAGGATTACCTGGATAGGAGTGGCTTACTTGATGAAGGCAGGTTAACCCGGGGTTTTAGGTGAATACACTAGGCTTCCAAGCCGTGGGTCGATACCCGATTACAAGGGTCCTTTCAAACTCTTTGTTACTTTACACAAAGAGCCCCCAAGTAATTTTGTGAGCTGTGCTCATGGGTGCCTATGTTTGAGCTGCGCGTAGCATCCAGACTCTCTTTGGCCCCTTGGGTGTGAAGCTCCCAAGTTGTATTGGGGCATGATAGCCGGTTTAATAGGTAGTACTCCGCTTTGTCGGCTGAAGCCCCCATGTAACTCAAAGGATATTTGAGAAAAAACAGCAGAGGCGCTGCTTATAGCAAGGATGCCAGTTTATTATATTGATCATAATATATACATTGTCGAAATATGTACATAAGAGAAGCCTATGGCTCAAGTATAGTAAGGTCGAAGGAGAGCTATGTTCCACAGCCGCCGGGTCTCCTCCTCAGAACGTCGTGACTTGTCTCGAACGTCAATGAGGTAGTATGATCCGTTGTGGAGATTCTTGCTGACCACAAAGGGTCCTTCCCAAGGTGGGGATAGCTTGTGCATATCAGTCTGATCCTGGAAGAGCCAGAGCACCAAGTCGCCTTCTTGAAAGGTTCTTGTTTTAACCCGGCGGCTATGATAACGCCGCAGGTCTTGCTGAGAAACCGCCGAACGAGCCAAAGCCATGTCCCGTTTTTCATCTAATAGGTCCAACGCCTCCCGGCGTGCTTGCTCATTGTCCGCTTCAACAAAGTTGGCAACCCAGGGCGAATCATGACGAATATCACTTGGAAGGACCGCCTCTGCCCCGTAAACCATGAAGAAAGGTGTGTAACCCGTCGATCTGTTGGGGGTGGTGTTGATGCTCCATAACACAGAAGGCAATTCTTCCACCCAACAACTCGGTGTCCGCTTTAAAGGAACCATGAGCCGGGGCTTGATACCCTTCAAGATTTCTTGATTGGCTCTCTCAGCTTGACCATTGGACCAGGGGTGTGCCACAGATGCTAAATCAAGCCGGATATGCTCTCTCTGACAGAAATCCTCCATCTCACCTTTAGAAAGGTTTGTGCCATTATCTGTGATGATGCTGTGTGGAAAGCCAAAGCGGAAGATAATCTTTTTGAGAAATTGAACTGCCGTAGCTGCATCACACTTGCTGACGGGCTCCGCTTCAACCCATTTAGTGAACTTGTCAACCGCCACCAACAGGTGGGTCTTCTTATCCTCGGAGCGCTTAAAGGGTCCCACCATATCAAGACCCAAAGTGGCAAACGGCCAAGTCATGGGAATCATCCTTAATTCTTGAGCCGCAACATGAGCTCGTCATGAAAACTTCTGACAAGCATCACACAGCTTTACCAGATCCTCAGCATCAGCCTGAGCTGTCAACCAGTAAAACCCATGACGAAAAGCTTTAGCAACCAGGGACTTTGAACCGGCATGATGACCACAGTCCCCTTCATGAATTTCTCGTAGAATCTCTTGGCCTTCTTCAGGAGAAACACAACGCTGAAATATGCCTGAAAC
Organism: Triticum aestivum; assembly: GCF_018294505.1. Lineage (NCBI taxonomy): Eukaryota > Viridiplantae > Streptophyta > Magnoliopsida > Poales > Poaceae > Triticum > Triticum aestivum. Next base: position 189,694,322 of record NC_057813.1, on the reverse strand, counting down.
GCTGCAGCGGTGTAACTCGCCATTGTGAATAACCATGGACTTGGATCGCCGGACTATCTGCCGGGCCAGAACTTCATCGTCTGGTAACTCGCCCCGGTTCATATACGCCAAATATGGAACCGTCCAATCCGGAACAATATGTAAAGCGGCCACCAATTGGGCCTTCGGATCAGGAACAACTAAATCCTCCTCTGTAGGCAACTTAACAGACGGGTTATGCAAGATATCTAGAAAGGTATTGGGAGGTACCGGTTTACGCTGAGATCCCAGCCGGCTTAAAGCGTCTGCCGCTTCGTTTTTAGGCCGATCAATATGCTCAACCTGATACCCTTTGAAGTGACCCGCCACAATATCCACCTCACGTCTGTAAGCCGCCATGAGTGGATCCTTAAAATCCCAAGTGCCAGAAACTTGCTGGGCCACCAGATCAGAGTCTCCAAAACATTGTACTCGGCTTAAATTCATCTCCTTGGCCACACGGAGCCCGTGGAGTAAAGCCTCGTACTCAGCTGCGTTGTTAGTATAGGGGAACATTAAACGGAGAACACAACGAATTTTATCACCTCGAGGGGAAGTAAGGACCACTCCAGCCCCCGAGCCCTCTAATTGCCTGGATCCATCAAAGTGGATAGTCCAGTATGTATTATCCGATTTTTCTCTAGTGCTTGTAACTCGGTCCAATCATTGATGAAGTCAACAAGCGCCTGAGATTTGATAGATGTTTGAGGCATATACTTCAACCCATGTGGACCAAGCTCAATCGCCCACTTTGCAACCCGGCCAGTTGCCTCCCTGTTCTGAATTATATCACCCAAAGGAGCTGAACTGACAACTGTAATGGGATGGCCTTGAAAGTATTGTTTGAGTTTCCGACTTGCCATAAAAACCCCATTGACCAACTTCTACCAATGCGGATATCGTTGCTTTGACTCGATGAGCACCTCACTGATATAGTAAACAGGCTGTTGAACTGGATATTCCTTGCCAGCCTCCTTGCGCTCCACCACAATTGCCACACTGATAGCACGGGCATTAGAAGCAACGTACAATAACAAGGGATCTTTGTCAACCGGAGCAGCAAGGACCGGCGGTTCAACCAATTGCCGCTTCAAGTCTTCAAACGCCGCATTAGCCGCATCACTCCAGACTAAAGTGTCTGTTTTCTTCAACATCTGATATAAAGGGATCGCCTTCTCTCCCAAGCGGCTAATAAACCGGCTTAGGGCTGCAATTTGACCTGCCAGACGCTAAACATCATTAATGCACGCTGGTTTAGCCAAAGATGTAATCGCGTTGATCTTCTCCGGATTAGCCTCAATGCCTCTATTGGACACCAGGAAACCTAGAACTTGCCTGCCAGAACACCGAAAACACACTTGTCCGGATTGAGCATCATCTTGTAAACACGTAGATTGTCAAAGGTCTCCTTGAGATCATCTATCAATGTCTCCCTCTTCCTGGACTTTACCACAATGTCATCAACATAGGCATGAACATTGCGCCCAATCTGAGTGTGAAGACAATTTTGCACACAGCGCTGATAAGTTTCCTGGGCACTCTTGAGCCCAAAGGGCATAGAAACATAGAATAAGGCTCCAAAGGGAGTGATGAAGGCGGTCTTCTCCTGGTCCTTAACTGCCATTTTGTTCTCATGATAGCCTGAATAAGCATCCAAGAAACTCAAATACTCACAACCCGCCGCTGCATCAATGATCTGATCAATACGCGGGAGAGCAAAAGGATCGGCCGGACAAGCTTTGTTCAAATCTGTGTAGTCCACACACATGTGCCAAGTGCCATTTTTCTTAAGAACGAGCACCGGATTAGCCAACCACTCAGGGTGAAACACTTCAACGATAAAACCAGTAGCCAACAGCCGGGCTACCTCCTCACCGATTGCCTTGCGTCTCTCTTCGTTAAAGCGGTGAAGAAACTGTTTTACCGGTTTAAACTTGGGATCAATATTGAGAGTGTGCTCAGCGAGTTCCCTCGGTACACCTGGCATGTCAGAAGGCTTCCATGCAAAAATGTCCCGGTTCTCACGGATGAACTCGATGAGCGTGCTTTCCTATTTCGGATCCAGATTTGTGCTGATGCTAAACTGCTTGGATGAATCGCTGGGAACAAAGTCAACAAGTTTAGTCTCATCAGCCGGTTTGAATTTTAGGCTCGGGTCATGCTCAGTGGTGGGCTTCTTCAGAGGGGTCATGTCTGCCGGATCAACATTGTCCCTGTAGTGTTTCAACTCCTCTGTAGCATAAACCGACTCAGCATAAGCCGCATCACCTTCCTCGCAATCTAAAGCAATCTTACGACTTCCATGAACTGTGATGGTCCCCTTGTGACCCGGCATTTTGAGCTGCAAATAAATATAACAGGGCCTTGCCATGAACTTTGCATAAGCCGGTCGTCCAAACAGTGAGTGGTACGGGCTCTGGATCCTCACCACTTCAAAGGTCAATGTTTCAGACCGGGAGTCATGCTCATCACCAAACACAACCTCCAAAGCGATCTTGCCAACAGGATATGCCGATTTACCTAGTACTACACCATGGAAAATAGTATTTGATGGTTTAAGACTCTTGTCTATCAACCCCATGCGACGGAAGGTCTCATAATACAGAATGTTGATACTACTCCCTCCATCCATAAGCACTTTGGTGAAGTTATAACCTCCCACCTGAGGTGCCACCACTAAAGCCAGGTGACCCGGATTGTCAACCCGGGGCGGATGATCCTCTCTGCTCCACACAATGGGTTGCTCGGACCACCGCAAGTAACGCGGTACTTCCGGTTCAACAGCATTAACTGCCCTCTTGTGAAGCTTCTGATCATGCTTGCACAAACTAGTGGTGAATACATGATACTGCCCACCATTCAACTGCTTTGGGTGACGCTGATAACCTGACTGCTGCTGATTTCCTTGATTATTCTGTTGGCTATTACCACCTTGGTTGTTCTGGTTGCCCTGATTATTCTGAAATCCAGAGTTTGAACCGCCGCCACCATGAAAACCTGGACCTGAACCGCCTAATGGACCCTGATCATACCGGAAAAGATCAGAGTTTTTGAACTCCTTCATAATGTGACAATCCTTCCAAAGATGTGTTGCTGGAATCTCCTTGGTCCCATGCTTTGGGCAGGCCTGGTTTAACAAACGCTCCAGATTCATTCCGCCACCATGCTGGGGCGGTTTACCCTTATGACGCTGCACATTAGCGTTAGCCACAAAATCTGAATTATCTGCTTTGCGCTTACCATTATTCCCATGGCCTCCTTGGTTGTGCTGTTGTCCCTTTGCACTGTCGTTCTTCTTCCCCTTCTCCGGTTTCTCCTCATCAAAATCGGGATCCTTGGTATTATCAGAATCGGCATATTTGACCAAGGCGGCCATAAGGGTGCCCATATCATTGCAGTGGCGCTTGAGCTGTCCCAACTTCATCTTCAGTGACTTAAACCGGCAATTACGTTCCAGCGTGATGATTGCTTGGCCAGCATTAATCCGGTCTGATGAATGCAAAACTTCTGAAACCCGGCACACCCAATGAGTTGTTGACTCGTTCTCCCCTTGAACACAGGCATCCAGATCCACAATGGACATAGGCTGTTTACATGTGTCCTTGAAATTGGCTATAAAACGGGCCTTCAACTGGTCCCATGACTCGACGGAGTTAGCTGGTAAGTTCTTCAACCACGTACAGGTTGTTCCCTCCAACATCATTGTGAAGTACTTTGCACAAGCCGCTTCATCTACGTCTAGCATCTCCATTGCCATCTCATAACTTTCAACCCACGCCTCAGGTGGCTGATCAGCGGTGTAATTAGGTACCTTACGTGGGCCCTTGAAATCCTTAGGTAGTCGCACATTACAGAGAACCGGAATAAGACACGGTACTCCCCAAGAACTGAAAGCAAGCCCGGTGCCTTGGTCTACCGATGCTGCTGGCTGAACGGGGGCGGGTTGATAGCGACCCACATTTTGTGCTCCTAAAGCGGCCTCCCTTCGTGCTCTGCCATTATCCACCACGCCATGAGCATTCGCCTCACCACGCGCCGGATTGGGTCCCTGAGGGGCATTACGGCGTCGCGCACTGCTAGACACCTCTGGTTCATCTATGTGCCTGCTATAGCTTTTGCTCGGGCGGGGGGTCGAATGAATTCTATCTCGGCTATAGGAATAAGCCTGTTGCTGCACCACGGTGGTTTGAAGAAGATCCCTGGCCCACCGCATCTCAACCACTGCCAGTGAATCACCCTCCATTAGAATAGCTGCCAGGCGAGATGCTGCAGCAATCATGTTATCCAAAGGGCTCGAAAAGTGACCCGATGGTGTTGACACGTATTGCGGCAGGTTATCCATTTGTCGAGGTGGTTCCATCATCCGTGGTTGATCCGGTGCTGCCCTCGGCGCGTCGTTCCGGTTTGCAGCTACCGGATTACTTGGCCCAGCCGTGGCGTATTGAAGAGATTTACACCCTCGAGACTGCTGGCATACGTGATCGATACATCCTCCGCATTACATCATTTGATGCATTCTGATCCAACATGAGCCGGTAATTCTGCACCTGTATCTGTTGTGACTAGGCATCCAAACCGGCCCTTTCTTCAGCCATCCTAGCGTCCTCAGCTGCCAGGTCCTCCTTAGCCTGTGTTATCTGATCCCTTAGCTTCGCAAGGTCCGCATTGTGCTGATCCTATTCGCCGAGGTAACTGCCGTGGTCAACAAGGTCGCCCAGGCATCCATCAAACCGGAGAGAACTTGAGCCGGTCGGCGCATCGGGCCTTCTGCCGCGGCCGCTGATCCGGAATTCATTGCTGATGTAGATGAAGACTGCAAAGTGGGCTGTGTTCCGGCCATAAAGATTCCAACTCGGTTCGGCGGTTCAAAAAATTCCGGAATACTGGTGCCATCGGAATACCCTTCAAACACACCGTCACGAACTTGATATAAGGACTCGGTTTCACCAGCGAATGATTCGCCATCGGAATAAGCGACCATCTCACCTTCAAACACCGGTTTAGATCCGATCCCATGGACACATCCTAAGAACGCATGCTTCATGGTAGGCTGAATCCGAGCGGGGCTTGCACGCTGAGCCGTCTCGACGAGGTTGGTGCAGATGTCCGGCTCAGGGCCCGTTTCGCCGATATTGCCGATGAAGACATGAATTCCACCAAAGGGGACCCGGTACCCGTACTCGATTGAGCCGGCCACCGGGCCCCATCCTTCATCGTCGATGTAGAGCCTGTCGCGACGACTCTTGGTCATTCGGCCGACCGCTTACCCTTTGAGTCCTTCAAAGCTGCCCATTAAGAACTCGAAACCATCGTGCGATAGCCCCATGGTGGGCACCAACTGTCGTGGAAATATCACGTTAGATGTCCTCGTGAAAGGACTTAGTTGTGGAGCCATCGTGACGGGTTAGCTTAAAGGGGTTAAACCGGACAAAGAACACGATGATTTTATACTAGTTCGGCCCCTTCGATGAAGGTGAAAGCCTACGTCTAGTTGTGTTGGGATTATTGGGGTCTCAATAACTAGGGAGCTAAACATGCTATGCCTGGCTCTCGAGTTGTTGTTTCTTGTCCCTGAACCGCCGCCAGGTCGTCCCCTTATATACACGGGTTGACGCCCGGCCGGTTTACAGAGTCCCGAGGCCGGCTCATACAAGTGACCGGCTCGGTCTCTCCTTTCCTATCTTACAATACCAGTTACATAACCATGGCGGTTTACCACTATGGGCCCTAATCCGCCTTCGGGCTCCGGGACTCTAAGCTTCATTAGTAAATTGCCATCTTCTGAGTCTTTGTGGGCTTCAATATAGTTGAAGGTGAACCGACCCCTCCTAGGCGGTTTACACTCAGTAGTTATATCCCCAACAGAGAGGAAACATGTGCAAGCATGCACACAGTTGCCGTTTGCAAAGCGTGCGTGATACTAGACAATATCACAAACGGTGCGGGCAAACTAAACGTTTGTGTTAATTGCCTTATAGTACATGATTCGCAACCATGAATTGTTTCTGATGAAGTATTGTCGTGGTGGGTGCACGACAGACGCCAAGGGATGGCTAAAGAGAGGAGGAGGCTCGAGGGCACTAGTGGGCTCGAGAGGCGAGGTTGGCATGCGCGGGCGCGGGACGCCGGACATACCCAGGTTCGGGGCTCTCCGGAGAGATAACACCCCTAGTCCTGCCGAGTTTGGTTGGATGATCGATAGTACAATGTCGCTCCTAAAGCTGTGTGGAGGAGGAAGGAAGCTGGCCAAGGCTTGGGCTGCTCCTTCTCCCCGGTGTTGCCATTGTGTGGCTAGTCCTATGCTTGCTGGTGTTTCTCTCGTGTCTCTTACATATGCCTCTCCCTGTAGGCATGGGTTCCTGGGGGGTTTTATACATCAACCCACCCAGGGTTACAATGGTAATACGCCGAGTCGGTGGGTCCGCATTGTCGCCGGTGTACGGGATACCGGGCTGGGTCCCACTTAAGGGCTTGTGGTTCGCCGGGTTCCCCTAGGTGCAGGCCCCACATGCCTAGGGGAACTTTTCGCCGTCTTGTCGATCGTCAGGGCGTGCCCGAGTCGAGTCGTGTACAGTGCTCTCCGTCAGGCTGCCGCTTGCTGCCGTCAGCGGTGAAGGCGGGAGCACTGTTGCCATGCCAGCCTCGGTCAGCGGGTAGGTAAGCGGCACTGTTGCCACGCTCCGGCTGACCATAGGCATGGGCGGAAGCACTGTAGTCTTGGTCATCGGTGATTGAAGTCTCGTCTCATTGTATGGCCTGGATGGGACGGGAGCTGACCTGTCGCTGGGTTGCCGTGTACGCCACGGGTGGAGTCGGCTTGTTGGGGAAGCCTTGGTGGCGCCGGGTTGGGTTGCCTTGCGCCAGTTGCTATGGCCGGGTCGACGTACCTTGCCGAGTCGAAGAGCTTGGCCGGGTCGCGGGCCTTGCCGGGTCGAGCGACCCAGCCAGGCGCGTGCCGGTTCGCGGGGCGATGCGGGCCCCGCCATTTTTGAAAAGGATCCGGGTTCCGTTGCCTGCCCGGGGTTCATCCCCCTGACAGTAGTCCCCGAAGATGTGAAGGTCCGCCATCTTCGGATGAGTGGGCCTTCGCAGTTTCCCCCTTGAGCAAGGCGGATTCTGCGAGCGCCGGGTCCGGCAACACCCATAATGTGCCGGTTTTCTTGGAAACCGGATCGCGGCATCCCGGTTGTGGTGGGAACCGAGGAGTCCGCCGAATCTTGAGGCAATCCCTCGGGCTTTGTGCAGGCGCCACGTGGTGCCCAGAAGCCGGAGGGGCCTGACAGGCCACGCGCATGACAGGACCGGGCGACGGGCCAGGGCCCGCCGCCGCGCGCCCTTGGCCCATGCTTGCGGATTTATTGTGTCGTCCGGGGGTGGGTTGCTCTTCCCTGGGCAGTTACTATGTGTGTACGTGCGCACTTATTGCGGGGTAGTGGAATGCGTGCGTGCAGACGATCCCACTTCCCCACGTTTGAACCAGGGGTTATAAATTGAGGGGGGCAAGGGGGCGGCGGACACCATTCTCGCTTGCGCCCTCCTATCCCCCTGCTCCTGCTCTGCTCTTTGCCACCAACGCACAGCTGCGCCCGCAGCCCCGAGCAGAGCTTCCTTCGTCGTCCGTCCTCTCTCTTCTTCTTCCGTCCATATCGCTGCCGTCGGGCTCCTGGATGGGCTCGACTGTCACCACTGATGACATCACCCATCTTCAGTCTTCGCGGCGCCTACCGCGAGAGACGGACGTCGGCATCCGTCTGCCGCGCGGTGAGCAGAGGCCCCGGCCCGAGGGGCAGGAGCGCGTGGTCTTCCTCACGCATTTCGAGCACCTTCTTCCGCGTGTTCATGGAGTTCTTCAGGCTCTAGCCGCATCATCTTGGCGCCGGCGCCATCGTCCAGCTCTCCGGCTTCATGACCCTGTGTGAGGGGTACCTGGGGGTCGAGCCCACGATCGACCTCTGGGCGCGCTTCTTCTCCTTGAAGCAGCAGGGCCCTTCGGCCGGGGAGTTCGCCGACTGCAGCGCCGCCGTCATTTCGAAGCGGTCGGGGGCAGATTTCCCCAAGATCCCGCTAGAGGATTCTGCCAAGAAGTGGTAGAACTCCTTCTTCTATGTCTGCAACCACGGTGCGGACCATATCAATCTTCCTCCCTTCACCGTCATGCCGCCGCGGGCGAAGACGAACTGGGGCTACTCGCTCCGGGGCCCGTCGCAGGAGATCGTCAACCTCTGCGAGCGGGTGACGGTGATGAGGACGCAGGAGGGGCTCACCGGCACCGACCTCCTCGCCGCGTTCATCACTCACCGGGTCCTTCCGCTTCAGAGGCACTCCTGCCTCATTGGCGAAATGATCGGCCTTCAGGATCCCAACCGCATGGGGTCGACGCAGTTGTCTGTGGAGCAGGTCGCGCGTGGCGTCAACAACGTCTCCAAGGCCAACCTTGGAGAGGACTGGCGATTCGGCAAGGCGCCGTACAGCCAGTCGAACCCGACACCGCAGGTGAGCGTCTGGTCTTCTTACTTCGCTACGGCACATCTTCTCATCCGTCCCGACGCGACGCGGGAGATACTCTTGAACGCGATTCGGCATCCTTACGCCCGGGCTCTGTCGCAGGTGGCGCCGGTGGCGCCAGAGGAGCCCACGGCCCAAGGCGGCAAGGAGGTGGCCGAGTCCGACGCTGGCGCTGGGCGTCGCGCGGGTGAGTCTTGAATTCTTCTTTCTTTATTTGTCTTGAACTGTTGGTCATGTTGCAGTGCGGGCGACGCTGACGCCGATTGTTGGTGTAGTGGCGTTGGGCAGGGGAGGCGGCGACACGGGCGGAGCCGGGTCCTCGCATGGGGCAGCGCCGAGCCGCCCGCATGGGAAAGATAGCGTCGCGCCGCGACCCCAGTCCCCGAAGCGCACGACGGACCCAGCCGAGCCTGGGAGGCTGGCCAAGAGAAGGCGCGGTGGGAGGCCGACCCCGGTCCCGGTCTTGACGGGGTAAGCTTTTATCTTCTGCATGCATCCGGATTGTCGAGCCGGACTTGTCTTCTTTTTTGGCTTATTCTACCTTCTTCTTCAGGTCGCCAGTCAAGCTGGCGAGGGTGGCGGCGGAAGTCGCGACCGCTGAAGGGGCCGCGTTCTGCAGGAGCCGGTCCGACCTCGCCGACCAAGCCGAGGCGGAGGGACGGGCCGACTCGGACCTCGGCCTGGACCCGAACGACGCCGAAGCCTTGGCTTGGCGGGACAGGAACCGGGCCGAGGCGGAGCTGGAGGCAGCGTCGGTCCAGGCCTGGGCTAACGCGGCGGCGGCGTGGGCGCGAGCCGGCGCGGAGCCGGCCTGGCGCGAGATGCCGGAGGGCACGGTGGTGGCGGCGACGGTCTTTGAGCCGTCATCGGTGAGGGAGCGCGGCCGTGGAGGCCGGGCAAAGATGGTGATCCTCGACCAGGAGGTCGTGGAGGTGGAGGGCGATACCCCGCCACGGGCCGAGGTGGTCGTGCGCGCGGGGGCTGATGGTGGTGGAGGCGGTGCCGTCTTGGAAGAGGCACCACGAGCGGCGGTGCCAGAGGCGCCGCTGGTGTTGGGGGCGACACCGCGGACGGTGTCAGAGGCCACCCCAGCAGCTGGGTTGGTGGTGGCACAGCAGGACGTCCCGGCGTCTGGACCGGAGGCGGCGGCTCAGGGCGCCCCGGCGTCCGAGTCCGCTTCGGAGGAGGTGCTGGCCGCGTCGCGAACGACCAGCGGGAGTACGCCTTGGTGCCCCGGCAGGGTGGGTGCCGGGCTGTCGTGTCGCAGCCCGCGCGGAGCGGGGGCGCTGCCGTCTTTGGGCCTCAGACCCAGGAGGAGGCGGCGCTGGACGCTGTCAGCCGCCGCCTGCGAGGCTGGACGGAGCGGCTTGAGGCCTTCGCCCAGGCCGAGGTGGAGCGGACGCGCGACCTGGAGCACGTCGTTCTGGTAGGTCTTTTTTCTTCTTGTAATATCTTCTTTGTGGGGGTGCGCCAGCGCACCCACTGGGTGTAGCCCCCGAGGTTCGGGCCAACTACATAGTAGTTGGGTCGAATCTTTAGATCATCGGCCTTGTTCTGACTTCTGTCTTTTATCAGCATCTTGACGCCTTTCGGGTTGCCGCCTACAACCGTCTCCTGGGCAAGCACTGGGAGCTTGTGGAGCAGCTTGCCGCCAAGGAGGAGGAGCTTCGCGTCACCGCAGGTACTTTCATGCTCTTTTCTAGTGGGGGCGCGCTTGCGCATCCACTGGGTGTAGCCCCCGAGATTTGGGCCAACTGTTTAATAGTTGGGCCAAATATTAAGTCTTGTCTTTTTTCTTCTACTGAATTCTTCTTCTTTGTAGCCGAGGTGCTGTCTTGGCGGACCCGGCTGCTCCGGGCCGGTCATCATTACGACCGGCTAGTTGCCGATACCGGCCGTCTTGGCGTCGAGGCGGCGCAGGCGAGGGCGAAGGCGGCCGCGGCCCGACGGTCCAACCGGCTGCATGAGCAGCTGGTGGGTCACAAGAGCCGCCTCGAGGCCGAGGTGGAGCTTCTTAAGGCGGAGGCCACCAAGGTGGTGGAGACGCAGCAGATCTTGGTCGAGGCGGACCAGCAGCGCGACCAGCTGGCCGACGACAAGGGCCGGCTTCAGGCCGAGGTGGATCGCCTGCGGGAGCAGGCCACCGCGGCTGAGGAGGCCCGTCAGGACGAGGCCCGCCGCCATGAGGCGGCTGAGAAGGCGGCTGAAGACAAGGACGCCGAGCTGAAGGCGGCTGAGAAGGCGGCTGAAGACAAGGACGCCGAGCTGAAGGCGGCCCTTGCTAAGGCGGTCGATCTGGAGAAGTCACTCGGGGAGCACGACCGTGCCATGGAGCGGGAGCGGCGTGGTACGTTGCTTGAGGCGCAGCACCTGGAAGAGTCCTTCTCTAGTAAGTGTTGTTTCTTGTAGTTTGCCGGGTCGGACCCGGCCTTTCTTCCTTGTTGTTTTTCTTCTAACTTGCTTCTTCCTTTGCGACAGGGGCCTTCCCGGAGACGCAGTGGCTGGCGGAGGAAGCTGTCCACTATCAGGGCCACCCGACCGGCGTTGTTGGGTCTGGGACGGATCCGCGGACGGCATGGACCTTCCTGGAGATCATCGCCGCTGCTGAGGCCCGCCTGCGGGTCTTGGGAACGCAGATGGAGCAGCTGTCCCGGGCCGGCACCGTGATGACGGAGGCCTTGTGGCCGGATTCCGTCCATCCATGCAGCTTCTCGCGCGTGGCGCGTTGGTTGGAGATGTGTCGGGACCGGCTTGGCGAGTGGCACGTTTCCGCCGCTCGTGCTGGTCCTGAGATGTCTCTCCGGTTTGCGTTGTCTTGGCATCCAGATCTTCAACTGGATGTGATGATGGGCCAGCGCGCTGGCTCGGAGCAGTTGCTGCAGGAGCAAGCCGACCAGATCGCCTCCCGGGCCAGCTACATCGCCGAGTTCGCCTTCCACGACGAGTTCCATCCGGAGTGGACGGAAGACGGCAGGGTCGTGGATGGCCATGACTACGACTTGCTTCTTCGGGATCCGGAGGGGAGCTCGAAGGATACGGGCGTCTATGGCGACGCGGATGTCGAAGAGGACACTAGTGCCTCGCCGGACCCGGATGCCGCCAGGGGAGAGCCGTCAACGTCGCTACGTGGCGCTGGAGATGCCTGAGACACTTTGTGTAAAAACTGTTAAGTAGCAGGTCCACCCACCCACTGGGGGTTTTAGGGTGTAATGAACTCGGGCTGGGGTCCTTTGCTTTTAAATATTTGTGTGTAAATGTCGTGAGTGCTTTTTTGCTCTTTGCCTTCCGCTTTTTTGAACCAATTTCATATG
>NC_057813.1:189625895-189682171 GCF_018294505.1 Triticum aestivum | reverse complement strand
GGTCCATGACAAGGAGTTCGATTCTTCAGGGGCGCGCAGGACTTGGGTCCTTAGAAGCGTTGAGCGCGAGCGAAACACCCACTGGGCCGGCTGGCGGCAATCCGGCTAAGCCGGTGGGTGAGCAGCCGGTTGTGCGGCTACTTACTTGATGATTGACGGGCCGGGTTGATTGACCCGGCGGCCTTTGACTTAGTGTATGAATCGTGGAGGAGCTTTGGCCCGATGTGCTTGCCCGCCGACAGCCAAAGCTGGATCTGCGGTTTTAGGGCAAAGTGGGGGACCACGGCGTCCCAACTTTATCAGGAATCACCAAGTAAGGCGGCGGAGTGGCGACCGAGCCGGACTGCCCCCGAGCCCCGGGGTCGAGCGAGTCGAGCCGGTGGCCAGGTTCAATGGTAAACTGATGCAGAAAAATAGGGACGCAATAAATTGGTTGGCAAAAGGCAGCCCCCAAGTATCGTTCGGGGACCCCATAGTTAAATGCGTTTACAAAAGGTGACGATACATACACTCGTGCGGCTAACTGTAAAACGGGCGGAGGAGTTCCGCGTTCCACAGCCGGGTCGTTTCTTTGCTGGCGGTGTCCTTCTTGCGCTTGTTTGACTTGCGCGTGTCGATGAGGTAGTAGGCGTTGCAATCGCGCAAGGCCCTGCTCATGATGAATGGGCCCTCCCATGGAGATGACAGCTTATTCTGGCCTGCCTGCTCTTGGACAAGTCAGAGGACGAGGTCGCCCTCGCGGATTGCGAGGCGCTTGATCTTCTTGCTGCGGTGGTGCCTCAGGCCTTGCTGGTAGATGGCCGAACGGCTGAGTGCCAGAAGGCGCGCTTCCTCGAGCAGGTCGACGCCGTCTTCGCATGCCTCTCTGGCTTCGGCTTTGGTGTACATCGTGACGCACAGCAAGTTGAACTCGACGTCGGTCTGGATGACGGCTTCGGCTCCATAAACGAGGAAGAACGGGGTGAACCCGGTCAACCGATTCGGCGTGGTGCGTAGACTCCAGAGAACTGCGGCAACTCGTCAAGCCAGATGCCATGTGAGCGGATGAGTGGCTCGACGAGTCGTGGCTTAGTGCCGGATAGGATGAGTCCGTTGGCCCGCTCGACCTGGCCATTGGACTGAGGATGTGCCACGGAGGCCAGGTCGAGGCGGATGCCGGAGACGGAGCAGTATTGCTCGAGCGCGCCCTTGGTGAAGTTGGTGCTGTTGTCGGTGATGATGCTGTTTGGCATGCCGTAGCGCACCGCTATGTCCTTGATGAACCGGAGGCTATTGGCCCGTCCAGTTTCTTGGTTGGTCTTGCCTCGATCCACTTGGTGAATTTGTCCACTGCCACCAGCAAGTGCATCATGCCACCTCGAACGGTTTTGAAGGGTCCCACCATGTCGAGTCCCCAGACTGCGAAGGGCTAGGCAATCGGTATGGTGCGGAGTGCTGACACCGGCTGGTGGCTGCGTTTGCTGAAGCACTGGCACCCCTCGTACTTGAGAATGAGTGACTCGGCGTCTTCGAGGGCCGTGGGCCAGTAGAAACCGTGGCGGAACGCCTTGGCCACCAAGGATCACGATGCGGCGTGGTGCCCGCACTCGCCCTGGTGAATGTCGAGGAGGATGTCGATGCCCCGATCCTGCTCGACGCAACGCTGGAACACGCCGGTGGAGCTGCGCTTGATGAGCTCGTTGTTGATGATGCTGTAGGCGGATGCCCGGCACTGCACTTGCCGAGCCTCGGTTTCGTCCATGGGGAGAACCCTGTTCTCCCGAAATTCTGATATCGGCAGGGCCCAAGATGGGGCCGCTACCGCGGTGAAGACGGCCACCTGGGTGGGTTTCGAGTCGGCGGACACACGTCCGGGTTGAGTAGCCCCCGGGTTGGGGACGGCAACGGCCGAGTCCGGGGTGATGGTGTCCGGGTTGAGATGAGCAGCCCCCGGGCCGGGTTCAGCAGCCCTCGGGTCGGGTTCAGCGGCCCTCGGGCCGGGTTCAGCATCCCCCGGGCTCGCCTTCCTATTTGCTGTCAAGGCGGGTGCCTACGACAACGTACTTGCTACAGCTGGGGTCTTCTGGGTTGAGCTTCACTCTCTTGGTCTCCTTGGAGGGCTTGAAGGCGGCCTCATCGGCCGGGTCCAGGGTCAGGATCGACGCAGCGGAGGCTTCACCGGCCAGGGCGACGATCCAGTCGAGCTGGCGTGGCTCCTCGGCAATGACTAGCGACTCGGCCAACCTGGCGCCGTCTCGGGCGCACTCCAATGACTTGCGGTAATCGCCGGTGATGGTGATGAGGCCCTTGGGACCCGGCATCTTCATCTTCAGATATGCGTAGTGGGGAACCACCATGAACTTGGCGAGCGCGGGCCGGCCCAGCAACGCGTGATACGCGCTGGACAGGTCCACCACCTCGAACCAGACCGGTTCGCATCGGAAGTGGCTGTTGTCGCCGAACAGGTCATCGAGCCGGACCCGGCCAACGGGCGAGCAGGAGAGGCCGTGTACGATGCCGTGGAAGACTGTCCAGGTCGGCTCCAGGTCCTCGGCCTTGAGGCCGAGCTTGGTCATCGTGTCGCGGTAGAGGATGTTGATGCTGCTGCCGCCGTTGATGAGGACTTGGGAGAACTTGCATGTACGCCGCGCGACGATGGTGGGGTTGAGGACGAGGGAGTAACCACCCGGACTCGGCATGACTGCCGGGTGATCCTCCCGGGTCTAGGTGATCGGTCGATCCGACCAGTGCATGAACTCCGGCTTGGCTGGGACGACGGTGTTCACCTCCTGTCGAAGAAGGCGCTCGCTGCGCTTGTCATTGCCGAGGCTGGTGAAGACGACTTAGTCCGCGTTCTGGTCCGGGTAGGCGTCGTTCCGCGTCACGCCTCCGGCGGGAGGCGTCTGCCCCGCGCCTGGAGCTGGATCCGGAGGGGGCGGGACATCTCCCCTCATGATGCGATTGGCGATGGCGCACTGTCGAAGCGCGTGCGTGGAGGGTCTTGCGCCGCTGTGATGCTTGCAGGGGGCATCGAGCATCTCTTTGAAACTCATGGCGGGTTGCCATGCCATCTTGCCGGTTTGCCGGCGCTTCGCCGCCGGGTCCGCCGCGGGCTCGGTGGCCGCGACGAGCCGGTTGTCGCGACGCTGCGCCGGCTGGTCGGTCTTGCGCTTGTTGTTCTGGTGATGCTCCTGTCGGCTGCTTTCATCGGCCGGCTTCCGAGGGGGAACCGGCTTCGCCTTGCCGGCTTCATCTAGCGCCACCTAGATCTTCATGGCGGAGTCGGCGTTGGCGTACTTGTCCGCCGTCACCATGAGTGCGGCCATGGTGGCCGGCTCGGAGCGTAGGAGCGTGTGCTTGAGGAGGGTGCCGTCTCAGCACCCGCTGACGAAGTACTGGATCGCCTAGACTTCGTGGACGCCCTCGCAGCTGTTCCGGAGCTCGGTCCAACGTGCGAGGTACTCGTGGCCGGTCTCCATCAGCCCCTACACGCACATGGCAAGCTGGCTGGGGCGACCAGGTCGCTTGTATGTACCCATGAAGTTGAGGACAAAGGCTTCCTCAAAGTCGACCCACGCATTGATGCTGCCCATCGGCAGGCTGTTCAACCATGTGCGGGCCGACCCCTGGAGCATGAGCGGTGCATAGCGCACGGTAAGACGACGATTGGCACCGGTGATGCCAATGGCCGTGGTGTAGTCGGTGAGCCAGTCTTCCGGCTTTACCGTCCCGTTGTACATGGGGGTGTCACGGGGGAGCACGAACCCTTTGGGAAAGGGCTCCTCCCGGATGCGTGGGCCAAAGCACGCCGGCCCTATAGCGCCGCTCTCCTCCACCTCCAGGGAGTGAGCGAGCTGATCGAGGCGGTGGCATGCGTCTGCGTTGTCGAGGGCGCGCGGGCCGAGTCGACTGGCGGCCAGGCCCCGAGGGGCCGGGTCGGTTGGAGCCGGACGCCGGCCATGCTGGCCGGGTCCATGCTGGGTCTCCGGGGCAGGCTCTTTACCCAGGACGTCGGTGGCCGCGGTGGTCGGGTTGCGCCAAGCCCGCGTTTGGCCGGAGTGCGCCTCGCCGGGCGGCGAGGAAGCCGTGTGGAGGAGTTCGCTGGGTCCGCCAAGGCGGGCGGAGCCAGATCCTGCCGGCTTGGCGAGCTGGTTGAGGCGATCCTGCTGGGTGTTGGCGGTGTGTAGGAGCTCGCGCATCCGCCCGATGTGTTCTTTGAGCTCCTCGCCCGCGAGTTGGTCGAGGCCGACCGCGGCTGCCTCCGCAGCGCGCATGTTCTTCACTGGGGTCTCGTAGACTGTCCGGACGGCGCCAAAGGCCCGGCCAATCACTCCTCTCCGGGTGCGAGCATCGGCAACCCTGCTTGGCTCGGCCGCGGAGGGCCTGAATCCGTGGGCAGCGTCGTGCTCCATCTGAGCGGCCTCCAGGCGACACCTGGTGGCGGCCACTGTCTCGGACAGGTCCAACATCTGCTGGCGTCTATCCTCGAGCTGGGTTCAGGCTTCGGCGACGTTGGTGGTGTCGACATCACCGATGGGGATGCGGAGGCTCTGCATCGCAGCGCGCAGAGGGTCAGACGGCTCGGTCCGTGCCGCAGCGGCCCCGGCTTCTGCGACCCTCCTCGCCTTGCTCGACGAGGAAGAGGCGCCATCGCCGGTGACGAAAACCTCCACATGGACGTCCATCGCCCCGGTGGTGAATCCGCCGCTGAGGGAGAGCGGAGAGTCGGAGTAGCTGAGCACCTCACTGGGGTACTCGTCGACCGCGAACGCATCGGAGATGCGCAACACGGTGAAGGAGGCAGCGAGCGCGATGATGACATCGTCCGCCAGAGCGACGGACTCGTCAGAGTAGGAGAAGGGCCCCATCTGAAGCATGCTCCCAGCCAGCTCCTCGAGCTGCCCCACGGTGGGCGCCAACTGTCGTGGTGGGCGCACGGCAGATGCCAAGGGATGGCTAAAGAGAGGAGGAGGCTCGAGGGCGCTGGTGGGCTCCAAAGGCGAGGTTGGCATGCGCGGGCACGGGACGTCGGACATACCCAGGTTCGTGGCTCTCCGGAGAGATAACACCCCTAGTCCTGCCGAGTTTGGTTGGATGATCGATAGTACAATGTCGCTCCTGGAGCTGTATGGAGGAGGAAGGAAGCTGGCCAAGGCTTGGGCTGCTCCTTCTCCCTGGTGTTGCCGTTGGGTGGCTAGTCCTATGCTTGCTGGTGTTTCTCTTGTGTCTCTTACATATGCCTCTCCCTGTAGGCATGGGTTCCTGGGGGGGTTATAGATCAACCCACCCAGGGTTACAATGGTAATACGCCGATTCGGTGGGTCCGTATTGTCGGTGTCCGGGATACCGGGTTGGGTCCCGCTTGAGGGCTTGTGGTTCACCGGGTTCCCCTAGGTGCGGGCCCCGCATGCCTAGGGGAACTATTCGCCGTCTTGTCGATCGTGAGGGCGTGGCCGAGTCGAGTCATGTCCAGTGCTCTCCGTCAGGCTGCCGCTTGCTGCCGTCAGCGGTGAAGGCGGGAGCACTGTTGCCATGCCAGCCTCGGTCAGCGGGTAGGTTAGGGGCACTGTTGCCACGCTTCGGCCGACCATAGGCATGGGCGGAAGCACTGTAGTCTTGGTCATCGGTGATTTAAGTCTCGTCCCATCCTACGGCCTGGATGGGACAGGAGCTGACCCGTGGCTGGGTTGCCATGTACGCCACGGGTTGGGTCGGCTTGTTGGGGAAGCCTTGGTGGCGCCGGGTTGGGTTGCCTTGCGCTAGTTGTTATGGCCAGGTCGACGTACCTTGCCAAGTCGAAGAGCTTGGCCGGGTCGCGGGCCTTGCCGGGTCGAGCGACCCGGCCAGGCGTGTGCCGGTTCATGGGGCGATGCGGGCCCTGCTGATTTTGAAAAGGATCCGGGTTCCGTTGCCTGCCCGGGGTTCATCCCCCCGACAAGTATGCATCGCAAATGTTGCACCAAAGAATAGCGTGTGCGATAGTTGTCATGTATGACGATGTTACGACGGTCTGACGTTTCGTAATCCTGTCCGACACTCATACGATGATTAGCTAATCTTCTTAATTAGTTATACGGTTTGGGAAAAGCGAATGTGTGTGATTGTATGCTTATCATACACATTCTATAATAGTGAACCATTTTTGATGGGTCACGCATTGTAAATGTAGCACCACAGAATACCGACTGTGATGGTAATGCGAGCACAAATGAGTAGGAGAACTGTAGGGTCCCTATCCCCGACGGTTTCTGGGTCGTGTGAGAAGGACCCCCCCCCCTATCGCCGTCACTCACTAGGCGACAGTTCCAAAAGCCGTCGTGGAAAGGGGTTAAAACTGTTTGTATAGCACCAACACGTACTAGTGGATTGTGCAACATGCTCATGTTCAAGTTGCTTGAAATTCATGATCTGGGTTCTAAGGGAAATAATTTTTCCGGGCGGAAAATACTTAGTGATGAAAGCATCTTTGCACTTGTTCCAAGAATCGATACTATTGCAAGCCAAAGAAGAAAACCAATTTTTTGCAGAATCACGGAAGGAAAACGAAAATAATTTCATATTCACAACACCATTGTCCACATCTTTTCTCTTTTGCATATCGCATAATTCCATGAATGTGTTAAGATGGGACGCGACATCCTCATTAGGAGTACCGAAAAATTGATCTTTCATAACAAGATTCAACAAAGCAGTATTAATATCACACGACTCCGCACTAGTGGCGGGAGGAGCAAGAGGAGTGCTAATAAAATCATTGTTGTTGGTATTTGAGAAATCACACAACTTGGTGTTCTCTTGAGTCATGGTGACTACGCAACAAGATTGAACTCAAAAATAGATCCGGCAAGAAAATGGCGAACAAAAAAGAGGGCGAATAAAACGGCAAATTTTTGTGAAATGGGGGAGAGGAAAACGAGAGGTAAATGGCAAAAAGTGTAAATTGTAAGGAGATGAGATTTGTGATTAGGAACCTGGTAGATGTTGAAGATCCTCCCCAGCAACGGCGCCAGAAATTCCTTTTGATGCCTGCTAGAACTACGTTGGTATTTCCCCAAAGAGGAAGGGATGATGCAGCACATCGACGGTAGGTATTTCCCTCAGTGATGAGATCAAGGTTATCAAACCAGTAGGAGAACCAAGCAACTCTACGTAAACAGCACCTGCACACAAATAACAAATACTCACAAACCAATGTGTAAAAGGGGTTGTGAATCCCTTTCAGGTAGCGGCACCAGACATTGGCAAATGGGCATGAGAGAGTTGTAATATTGATAGATCGAACGCCAAATAAAATAAATTGCATCAAGGTATTATTTTATTTTTGGTTTAATAGATTTGAAAATAAAGGCAAATAAAATAAATCGCAAAGGCAAATAATATGAGAAAGAGACCCGGGGGCCGTAGGTTTCACTAGTGGCTTCTCTCAAGAAAAATAGCAAATGGTGGGTGAACAAATTACTATTGGGCAATTGATAGAACTTCAAATAATCATGATGATATCCAGGCAATGATCATTATATAGGCATCACATCCAAGATTAGTAGAACGACTCATGCCTGCATCTACTACTATTACTCCACACATCGACCGCTATCCAGCATGCATCTAGTGTATTAAGTTCATGGGAAAACGGAGTAATGCAATAAGAACGATGACATGATGTAGACAAGATCTATTTATGTAGAAATAGACCCCCATCATTTTATCCTTAGTAGCAATGATACATACGTGTCGGTTCCCCTTCACTCACTGGGATCAAGCACCATAAGATCAAACCCACTACAAAGCACCTCCTCCCATTGCAAGATAAATAGATCAAGTTGGCCAAAGAAAACCCACATATCGGAGAGGAAATATGAGGCTGTAAGCAATCATGCATATAAGAGATCAAAGAAACTCAAATAACTTTCATGGTTAAAAATATAGATCTAATTATAAACTCAAAGTTCATTGGATCCCAACAAACACACCGCAAAAAGAGTTACATCATATGGATCTCCAAGAGACCATTGTATTGAGAATCAAACGCGAGAGAGGAAGCCATCTAGCTACTAACTACGGACCCGTAGGTCTACAAAGAACTACTCACGCATCATCGGAGAGGCACCAATGGACATGATGCACCCCTCCATGATGGTTTCTAGATTGGATCTGATGGTTCTGGACTCTGAGGTGGCTGGAATTGATTTTCGTCGAGTCCCCTAGGGTTTCTGGAATATTGGGGTATTTATAGAGCAAAGAGTCGGTTCAGGGGGCACCCGAGGTGGGCACAACCCACCAGGGCGCGCCTGGGCCTCCTGGCGTGCCCTGGTGGGTTGTGCTCCCCTCGGAGCACCCCCCTCCCCCCATGCGCTTCTTCGGCCCATTGGATGTCTTCTAGTCCAAAAAAACCACAAAAAGTTTCACTGCGTTTGGACTCTGTTTGGTATTGATTTCCTGCGATGTAAAAAACATGCAGAAAACAGCAACTGGCACTTGGCACTATGTCAATAGGTTAGTACCAAAAATGATATAAAATGACTATAAAATGATTATAAAACATCCAAGAATGATAATATAACAACATGGCACAATCAAAAATTATAGATACGTTAGAGACGTATCATGCTCTTCCGGTGTCATAGTTTGGATAATATTGGTTTCAACTGTCAGGACCCCGACTCGATGTCACATCGATCTAGCCGGTAACACCTCATATCACTTTGCGGCCTCACGCACGGTATCCCCACGGGTGTCGCCTTACCTTTGCCCGGGACCGTTTGCGCCTTTTGGCTCACGTATATGATAGTGTCGCTAGCATCCATATGATAAGGAGCCCGGGCTGACATGACTAGTCGTAAACCCAAAGTGGCACAGACTTACAGGGACAGGCATCCATGACCCAGCTTCGAACGTGTCGGTCATCAGCAAATGGGTCCGGGCTGTAGCACTGGGCTAGCAGGACTCCGGTAAACTGGGCTGTAGCGGGCTAACAGGACTCCGGTACTCAAAGCGTGACATTTCCCCGAAGGGACAGACACAGGAACGAAGAAGGACACATGCCGGCCAGCCTAAGTGTTCCAGAGCAGTAGCAAGCTACCATGGCTCAGCGGTAACACTAGGAGACATTTCCCGGTAAGAGAGGCTACTAAAGATAAACAACTAGATAGTCAGATCCCACACATACCAAGCATTTCAATCATACACACAATATGCTCGATATGTGCAAATACAACGAAGCATCACAACATGACTCTACGACACAAGTACTTTATTTAAGGCTCAGGGAGCCATACATAACATACACCAAGGTACGGGTCTCACGACCCAACATACAAATCATACAGTCATACAAACCAGCAGCGGAAGTAACTTGTCTGAGTACAGACAACTAGTAAAATAAAAGAGGCTTGGAAAGCCTAGCTATACTACGTGGTCCTTCACAAGCTCAGGGTCACCACCTGGGTCTTTAGCCTACTCGTTGATGTCAACGTCTACATAGAACCCATCAGAAGGGGTTGCAGCGTCTTCTGTAAAAATGTAGATTATAGCAACATGAGTACAAAGGTACTCAGCAAGACTTACATCAGATCCTACATACATGCATAGTATCAAGAAGGGTTGGTGGAGTTATTGCAGCAAGCCAGCTTTGACTCTTGGCTAGGCTATCCTACGATACTCCAACTTGAAATGGTTTTGCGCACACGAGTCCACTACTCACCACTTCAATACACTACCGAGGATCCACCTCCGTCTTCCTACGGAAGAGCCATCCTCGGCACTCACACTTATCTTGAGGCTTTTAGTAGTTTCCATTTACTTGTCTATGAACTGTATAGGCAACCAAGTAGTCCTTCACCGCGGACGCGGCTATTCGAATAGATCATGTTAACCCTGCAGGGGTGTACTTCTTCATACATGTTTCCACCACTTAGCGTCTGCACACGACATGTGCTCGGCAGACTTCAAGCGAAAGCCGACGTGGGTGTAGACCACGACCTACCTAAACACCTAAGTCTCTAGTCCAGGTTTATCGCCTATTCGGGTTCCATCCATGAGGAGATCCGGCCGGAGTTTCGCTCACAGCCCCAAACGATGTGAACAGGGTTCCGTGACACCAAACGGGTGCCCGGTATACCCGGCCACGTGCCTACCGCATCACAGCCCACCCCTACGGTCAGCGCTGTCCACGGCCTCCAGCATACTACAAACACCAGAAACTACTTGCAACTCCTGGACAGAGGACAAGGGTGAATAAGAAGTCGAGCGGGGTCATATTTCAGGGCCCAATGTATGGTAGTAGCTGAATCATGGATCACAAACACAGAACTCAGTTCCTGAGGACGGCTACAATGAGACAACCCACCATGTACTCCTACATGGCCTCTCACCGCTACCTTTACCAAATCGTGTTCACACACTTAGCTCACACACAGTAGGACATGTTCACACACCTCTGATTCATCCCCGATGAATCAGACCTGACTCGACTCTAAGCAATAGCAGGCATGACAAACAAGCATGAATGAGTAGGCACAACAGGGCTCAAACAACTCCTACTCATGCTAGTGGGTTTCATCTATTTACTGTGGCAATGACAGGTCATGCAGAGGATAAAGGGGTTCAACTACCGCAGCATGTAACAGATGATTCGGTGTTGTCCTAATGCAGTAAAAAGAGAGCAGGAGCGAGAGAGTGGGATTTTATCGGAATGAACAAGGGGGTTTTGCTTGCCTGGCACTTCTGAAGATAACATTGAGTCTTCGTCAGTGTCAACGATCGCATCATCGGTGTCACGTCTATCGAGAGGGGACAATTACCGGCAAATACAGAAAAGACACGATCAATGCAATGCACAATATGATGCATGCTATGACATGGCAATATGAATGTGTTTTGGGCTAATGCACCTAAAACCAGATTAAATGAAGTTGGTTTGAATCCAAAATTCAAATTCAAACTCCATATGGGGTTATTTAAATGTCATTCACTTCATTTGTCCTAAACAGTAGTGATAAGTTGTTCTAACATGCATGAAAATGGTACAGATGGATTCCTTGAATTTTTCTGATAATTTTTCATATATAATTTATTTAATTTGGAGTTACGGTTAATTTTCTATGATTTTTAGAAGTTTTAGGCATTTTCTGGAATTTCCTGAATATTTAGAATTAAAATAATTCCAGAAAATGAATTATGGCGTCAGCATGACCTCATGCTGACCTCAGCAGGTCAACGGGCGGTCCAGGTCAAACCTGACGTGTGGGGTCCACACGTCAGTGACACAGGGGCTAATCCCGCGTTGACCCGGGCTTTGACCCACTACGGGGCCCACTGTCAGTGGCTGTGGGGGGGTGTTTAGAGCGTCATTAGTGCTAATTAGGCGTGCCACGTCGGCAGTCGCCGGAGTGTCGCCGGCGACGACCACGGCCGACAGCGGAGGTGCGCCGTGCGCTCGCTACGGAGCACCATTTGACGTGCGGTTTGCTCCTACGGGTTCCTGGGAGGAAGGCGCATCTAAAGAGGTAAGTGACAGCAGCTGGGGTGGCCGGAGCTGCCGGCGGCGAGCTCCTTTGCGGCTGCCGGAGTTCGGGCAATCTCGGGGTCGGGGTTAGGAAGCACGGCAGGAGGAGCTGGGGCGTGCTACGGACTCCTGAGATCACGATGAGCACGTCAGTGGGCTCGGATACGAGCTGGGGTGGAAGAATGGACTGACTCAGATCAGAATGTCATAAGGTATAAGGAGTAAAAAAAGAGCCTTACGTTCCAACCCACAAACAATTCCCCTACATATAACTAAAGAATTTCTAGACTCAACATCGACCAGTTTGGCTTGGAGAACCTACAGGCAGTCCGGCTCTGATGCCAACGCTGTCAGGACCCCGACTCGATGTCACATCGATCTAGCTGGTAACACCTCATATCACTTTGCGGCCTCACGCACGGTATCCCCACGGGTGTCGTCTTACCTTTTCCCGGGACCGTTTGCGCCTTTTGGCTCACGTATATGATAGTGTCGCTAGCATCCATATGATAAAGAGCCCGGGCTGACATGACTAGTCGTAAACCCAAAGTGGCACAGACTTACAGGGACAGGCATCCATGACCCAGCTTCGAACGTGTCGGTCATCAACAAGTGGGTCCGGGCTGTAGCACTGGGCTAGCAGGACTCCGGTAAACCGGGCTGTAGCGGGCTAACAGGACTCCGGTACTCAAAGCGTGACATTTCCCCGAAGGGACAGACACAGGAACGAAGAAGGACACATGCCGGCCAGCCTAAGTGTTCCAGAGCAGTAGCAAGCTACCATGGCTCAGCGGTAACACTAGGAGACATTTCTCGGTAAGAGAGGCTACTAAAGATAAACAACTAGATAGTCAGATCCCACACATACCAAGCATTTCAATCATACACACAATATGCTCGATATGTGCAAATACAACGAAGCATCACAACATGACTCTACGACACAAGTACTTTATTTAAGGCTCAGGGAGCCATACATAACATACACAAAGGTACGGGTCTCACGACCCAACATACAAGTCATACAGTCATACAAACCAGCAGCGGAAGTACATTGTCTGAGTACAGACAACTAGTAAAATAAAAGAGGCTTGGAAAGCCTAGCTATACTACGTGGTCCTTCACAAGCTCAGGGTCACCACCTGGGCCTTTAGCCTACTCGTTGATGTCAACGTCTACATAGAACCCATCAGAAGGGGTTGCAGCGTCTTCTGTAAAAATGTAGATTATAGCAACATGAGTACAAAGGTACTCAGCAAGACTTACATCAGATCCTACATACATGCATAGTATCAAGAAGGGTTGTTGGAGTTATTGCAGCAAGCCAGCTTTGACTCTTGGCTAGTCTATCCTACGATACTTCAACTTGAAATGGTTTTGCGCACACGAGTCCACTACTCACCACTTCAATACACTACCGAGGATCCACCTCCGTCTTCCTACGGAAGAGCCATCCTCGGCACTCACACTTATCTTGAAGGCTTTTAGTAGTTTCCATTTACTTGTCTATGAACTGTATAGGCAACCAAGTAATCCTTTACCGCGGATGCGGCTATTCGAATAGATCATGTTAACCCTGCAGGGGTGTACTCCTTCATACACGCTCTCACCACTTACCGTCGTTTACACGACATGTACTCGGCAACCTTCAAGCGGAAGCCCAACGTGGGTGTCGGCCACGACCTACCTAATCACCTAAGCCTCCAGTCCAGGTTTATCGCCTATCCAGGTTCCATCCGCAGGGAGTCCGGCCGAGGTTTCCCATACGGCCCCGGATGATGTGAACAGGGTTCCCGAGATACCTAACGGGTATTCGGTACACCATGCCACGTACCTACCGCATCACAGCCCACCCCTACGGTCAGCGCTGTCCACGGCCTCCAGTAGGCTACAAACACCAGAAACTACTTGCAACTCCTGGACGGAGAACTAAGGTGAATAAGAAGCCGAGAGGGTCCATTGGTTTCGGGCCCAATGCATGGTAGTAGCTGATTCTTAAATCACACATACAGATCTCAGTGCTTAAGGTCGGCTTCAATGAAACAACCCACCATGTACTCCTACATGGCCTCTCATCGATACCTTTACCAAATCGTGTTCACCACACCACTCTCATTACCGACATAAACATTTCACTCTAGCCCATCACCCAGATGAACCAGACCTGACACAACTCTAAGCATAGCAGGCATAGCAAGGTAGGAACAACACATACATATGGCTCAAACAACTCCTACACATGCTAGTGGGTTTCATCTAGTTACTGTGGCAATGACAGGTCATGCAGAGGAAATGGGTTCAACTACCGTAGCACACAGCAGTTTGAAACGCGTTGTCTTAATGCAGTAAAAGAGAGCAGGAGCGAGAACATGGGATTGTATCGATATGATCAAATGGTTGGTTGCTTGCCTGACGGTTCGGTGCACTGGTATTGCTCTTCATCGGGGTTATCACGGTACTCCTCGGGGGCAGAACCTGCCGCAGAGAGCACCGATACACAAACATTACCAAACAGTATGCAACAATATGATGCATGCATGAGACATGGCAAAATGAGTGTATTGGGCTAATGCAACTAAGAATAGATGGGTTTGAACTAATTTGAACCATTGATTCAAAGTTCAAACTCATAAGTTGCCATTTAAGGTGTTTTATCTTGTTCTGTGATAAACAGCAGGTTAGCTTGTTTAAACATGCATGAAAATAGTACAGATGGATAGATTGGATTTTTCTGATCATTTTTCATATATAATTTGTCTAATTTGGAGTTACAGAATAAAAGTTATGAATTTTTGAAGTTTAAATAATATTCTGGAATTTCCTGATTAAATTAAATCCAGAAATATATATATTGCGCCAGCATGACGTCAGTGGTCAACTGCGGCTGGCTGGGGTCAAACCTGACGTGTGGGGGCCACACGTCAGTGACAGGGGGGCTTAACAGGATTAAATTAATCCTAATTAGGGATTAGTGGCGCCGGGGCCCACTGGTCAGTGTCAGGGGGTAGTTAGTTTAACTGATTCGGTTAGTGCTAATCCTAATTAGCTACAAGGCTGGGCCCACCTGTCAGGGACACAGGGGGGGTCCTGCCGTGGTCAAGGTGGGTCAAACCCACCGGCGACATGACGCCGGCGAGGCCCGAGACGGCGGCGTGATGCGGGATCGCACTACAGGGCACGGGTGAGGCCGTGCTTGGGCTCGTTGGAGAGCTCTTGCTCCCGCGCGTCGAACGGTGGTGCTGGCCGTGCCTGGGGTGGCCTGTACCGACGACGGCGACGACCGTGGCGGCTGCCGGAGCTCGGTTGAGCTTGGGGTCGAGGCTACAACGGCTGCGGGGATGCGGGGTTGGCACCTACGGCTTCTACGCGGTGCGGTGAGGGCGTGGGTGTGCTCGGTTGGGCGCTACGGTGACCGTGGCCACGACGGCGACATCGCCGGCGGCGTCGAGCTTCGGAGCTCAAGGGGGCGGTAGCTACAGGAGGCTAGGGACGACGGGGCGAGGGGGAATCGAGTCAGTGGCTCACCGCGGAGCTGCAGGGATGGTTAGCGGGCTCGGGGACGGCCGGAGTGCAGCGAATCGACGGCAATGACCTCCGGTGGCCGAGGAGGGGAACGGCGACGTAGGCGGCGATGCAGGGCTTCCGGAGACCCGTGGAGTGGTGGGGAGGAAGAGGGGGTCGAGGCGGAGCTCCTGAGCTAGTCGGGGGAGCGAGGGGTG
Organism: Triticum aestivum; assembly: GCF_018294505.1. Taxonomy (NCBI): domain Eukaryota; kingdom Viridiplantae; phylum Streptophyta; class Magnoliopsida; order Poales; family Poaceae; genus Triticum; species Triticum aestivum. The sequence continues at coordinate 189,666,970 of NC_057813.1, read as the reverse complement.
GCCGGTGACGGCTGCTATGGGGAACGGCGGCGAGGGTGGTGTTCGGCCGTGTGAGAGAGAGAGCGAGGGAGAGGAGGGAAGAACCGAGGGAGAGTGAGAGAGAGCAGGGGGGAGGCGTGGCGTCGTCCGGGGCATCGAGCGAGGAGGGGAGGGCAGGCAGGCAGCCGAGCAGGTGGCGTGGCGCGGTGGCGCGCGCGCGCGCCGGCCACACTCCCCTCCCTCTGTCGAGGACGAAGACGACAGAGGAGGGAGGCGGGCTGGGCCGCCTGCTGGCTGGGCCGGCCAGCTGGCTGGGCCGGCCAGCTGGCTGGGCTGCACAGGGAGGAGCCCAGGTAAGCTCCTCCCTTTTTAATTATTTCTGTTTTCTAATTTCTGACATTTTTTTTGATTTAAATAATATATTAAATCATTTATTTACCTTATGCCAATTTTTGCAGGAGCTAGATATATTATTCCAGAGCTCCTTTATAATTGGCATAATATTTGGACATATATTAATATATATAATTAATATATTTCCAATGCAAATATTTATGCATTAATTCCAAATGCCCAAAATAAATACCTATGAGCTCTTAAAAATATTGGTTTGATTTTTATCTCTGTCCAATATTTTCAGAGAGCAACATGAGCATTTTCTTGGACCCTTTTGGAGAAATTTTTAATTGGATCATTTCAAAAATGATTCTGAGGGTTTCACAGATCCCCATTTCAAATTAAATGGAAAATTTAAACATGATGCACACACTCTGATGCATGACTAGCTAGGGTGTGACAACTCACCCCCACTCAAAAGAATCTCGTCCCGAGATTTGGGTTCCTCCGGGAAGAAGGCGGGATACTCAAGTCGAAGACGATCCTCCCTTTCCCAAGTTGCTTCATCCTCAGAATGGTGCGACCATTGAACTTTGAGAAACTTGATATTATGACGTCGGGTGGTACGTTCGGCCTGATCGAGGATATGAATGGGGTACTCTCGATATGTAAGATTATCTTGGAGATCAAGCGTTTCGTGGTCCACTTCACGGATAGGATCCGAGAAGCAACGCCTGAGTTGGGAAACGTGGAAGACATCGTGGACTCTGGAGAGGTGCGGAGGTAGTTCCAACTGGTAGGCAACTTCTCCTCGTTTGGCGAGAATGCGAAAAGGTCCAATGTAACGAGGAGCCAATTTGCCTTTGATACCGAAACGATGGGTTCCCTTCAGAGGGGTGACCCGAAGATAAGCCTTCTCGTCAACCTCGAAAGTCATAGCCTTATGTTTTCGGTCATATTGACTCTTTTGACGAGATTGGGCTGTTTTCAACTTTTCACGGACGATACGAACTTGTTCTTCTGCTTCCTGAATCATATCCGGGCCAAAGAATTGTCTTTCCCCGGTCTCTGACCAGTTAAGGGGTGTTCGACACCGTCGTCCATAGAGAACTTCAAAAGGGGCTTTACCCAAGCTAGATTGATAGCTGTTGTTGTAAGCGAATTCGGCAAATGGAAGGCACTTCTCCCAGTCCATTCCGAATGAGATGACAGAGGCTCGAAGCATGTCTTCTAGAATCTGGTTGACGCGTTCCACTTGACCACTCGACTGAGGGTGGAAGGCGGTGCTAAAGGAGAGACGGGTTCCCATAGCATTTTGAAAACTTTCCCAAAATCGAGAGGTGAAAAGACTTCCTCGATCCGAGTTAATTTCCAAAGGAACACCATGAAGGGACACTATTCGGGAGATGTATAAGTCTGCCAGCTGACTAGCAGTTATACTCTCACGAACAGGTAAGAAATGGGCTACTTTGGAAAGACGATCGACCACGACGAAAATAGCATTATTCCCTCTCTTGGTCCTGGGAAAACCGGTAATGAAATCCATACCAATTTTATCCCATTTCCATTCAGGAATAGCTAAGGGTTGAAGGGTGCCAGCAGGCCGTTGATGCTCTGCTTTTACACGACGACAAACGTCGCAATTAGCAATATACTGAGCAATTTCTCTCTTCATCCTAGTCCACCAGAACCTCTGGCGTAGGTCCTGATACATCTTAGTACTACCGGGATGAATGGTGAGAGGAGATTCATGAGCTTCCTTAAGGATCAAACGCCTCAGGTTTCGCACTTTGGGAACCACTAGTCGATTCCCGAAGTATACGACCCCTTGATCATTAATGGAGAAGCAATTCGCAATTCCTTTCTGAATGTTTCTCTTGATGCGGGAGATTCCCGGATCTACCTTCTGTGCTTTGATAATCTGATCCGTAAGGGTAGGTTTTGCCACCAAGGTGGAAAGAAAACCTTGAGGTACAATGTGAAGGTTAAGCTTCCGAAATTCCTCATGGAGAAGCGGTTGACTTTGTTGTAACATCAGGTTGTTACAATAAGATTTACGACTTAGCGCATCAGCCATGACGTTGGCTTTCCCTGGGGTGTAGGTTATTCCTAAGTCGAAGTCTGTGATCAACTCAACCCAACGTCTTTGCCTAAGATTCAGATCTGGTTGGGTGAAAATGTACTTCAGGCTTTGGTGATCAGTGAATATTTCGCAACGATTACCGAGGAGGTAATGTCGCCAGGTCTTAAGTGCATAGACTACGGCTGCAAGCTCTAGATCATGAGTAGGATAATTCTCCTCATGTGGGTGCAATTGCCGTGAAGCGTAGGCAATTACATGTCGATCTTGCATAAGGATGCAACCTAGTCCTTGTCGCGAGGCGTCGCAGTAGATAACAAAGTCTTTGGAGAAGTCTGGCGGTACCAGTACGGGAGCAGAAGTCAGGCGTCTTTTCAGTTCCTGAAAGCTGTGCTCACATTGTGGAGTCCATTCGAACTTCTTATCTTTCTTGAGGAGTTCGGTCAGAGGTTTAGCAACCTTGGAGAAGTTCTCGACAAAGCGACGACAATAGCTCGCTAAGCCTAGAAAACTCCGAACTTGCTTGACCGATTCAGGTGGAGTCCAATTAAGGACGGCTTGAACTCGCTCAGGGTTAACAGCAATACCTTTACCAGATATTACATGACCCAGATAGGTCACTTCTGACAACCAGAATTCACATTTAGAAAATTTGGCATAAAGGCGATGCTCTCGAAGTTTCTTCAACACTAGCCTTAAATGTTCGGCATGTTCTTCCTCGTTCTTGGAGTAGATGAGTATATCATCGAGGTAAACCACGACGAATTTATCCAAATACTCCATGAAGATTGAGTTCATTAACCGAGAAAAGGTGGCTGGAGCGTTGGTTAAACCGAAGGACATGACGGTGTACTCGTATTGGCCATAACGAGTAACAAAGGCCGTTTTAGGAATGTCCCCGTTTCTGATTTTGATTTGATGGTAGCCCAACCTCAAATCCATCTTGGAGAAGACTGAGGATCCAGCGAGCTGATCATACAGGTCGTTGATCCTGGGAAGCGGATATTTGTTCTTGATTGTGACCAAATTGACAGGTCGGTAATCTACAACCATCCGGTCCGTACCATCCTTCTTTTTGACGAATAGGACGGGGCAAGCCCACGGAGATGAACTAGGTCGGATGAAACCCTTTTTCAAGGACTCGTCGAGTTGTTTCTTAAGCTCGGCTAGTTCTAGGGGTGCCATCTTATAAGGTCTTCTAGCAATCGGAACGGTTCCTGGAATGAGGTCTATTACGAACTCAACATCCCTGTCAGGTGGAACACCTGGCAATTCCTCTGGGAAGACATCCGGGAAGTCACAGACTACCGGCACGTCCTCAAGGTCTGGCAAAGGGCTGGCGTTAAGAGAATATAATTGTCGCTTGGCTATTCGGGTCAAGACATTGACTATCTTCCCCGAAGGATGGGTGAGTTGAACAGTCCTAGAGAAGCAATCAATTTTGGCTTGATGAGCTGACATCCAGTCCATACCCAAAATGATATTAATATCTGAAGATTTAAGGGCTATCAAAGACGCGAGGAAAACAAGTCTGTCGACTTGGATTTCATTTCCATGGCTTACTCTAGAAGTTTGCCATTTGGATCCCGGAGTTTGAATTACCATAGAGGTTGGCATATCACCGAATGCGACGTTATGCAAGCGAGCATAGTTTTCAGATATAAAAGAATGAGAGGCTCCTGTATCGAAAAGAACAGATGCCGGGTGGCAATTAACAAGAAGCGTACCGAGAACGACGTTGGGATCCTCTTGAGCTTCTTCGGCAGAGATACAGTTGGCATGGCCACGTGAAGCGGTGACCGGCTTGGCGTGGAATATTTTTCCTGTCGGCTTGCCACGGTCAACAGCTTTAGCAGACTGGTTGGGGTTGGTCTGGGGACACTCACGCATATAGTGACCAGATTCCCCACACTTGAAACAAGTCACGGAGCTGGTACGTGGAGGAGCATTGTTGGTTGGACCCCCATAGGGCTTGGCCGGTGCAGACTGTTGAACGGGGCGAGGCGCCTGGAAGGATGGCCTCGGTGTGAACCTGGGTGGCAGGGCGGTGTTGGGTACCCACACGCGGCGCTTCTGAGGACCAGCACCGGATGAGGAACCCATATCACGGCCGTGCTTGCATGTTGCGTCATAGTCAGTCTGACCAGTTTCAGCACTGATGGCTTTGTTGACAAGTTTCTGAAAAGATGTGCACTCATGCAGACGGAGGTCACGACGAAGCTCAGGACTAAGTCCCTTACGGAACCTTGCTTGCTTCTTGGCATCAGTAGACACTTCCTCAGTTGCATATCGTGCGAGATTACCAAACTCCCTGCTGTAAGCATCCACAGAAAGTCGGCCTTGGGTGAAACTGCAAAATTCTTCACGTTTACGGTCCATGAGACCCTCCGGAATGTGATGTTCACGGAAAGCCTCACTGAACTCAGCCCAAGTAGTGACATGGCCCGCTGGGCGCATAGCTCCATAATTCTCCCACCATAGACTGGCGGGGCCTTCAAGATGATATGCAGCAAAGGTGACCTTGTCAGCCTCCGCTACCAGCGCGGAACGCAGTTTGTGAGCGATACTGCGAAGCCAGTCATCAGCGTCGAGAGGCTCGACGGAGTGGTGGAACGTGGGTGGATGTAATTTGATAAAATCACTGAGTGACACCACGTTAGTCCTCTAATGGTGTGCTGTATTCTGTTCAATACGCTCCAACAAACGGTTGGTCTCCCGCTTGTTTCTCTCAGCTTCCATCATAACCTCGGCTAGGGAAGGAGGATGAGGCAGATTTTCATTCCTGCCTTCACTGCCTTCGGCCTGCTCTTGAGAAGCAGGGTTAGCACGCGTGTTGACCATCCTAGGTAAACAAGACAATGATTTAGTCAGAATGATAAAATTCCGACATAGGATACAGAATGTAAGGAATAACTCGAAATGCAAGATGATCATCCGTATGACATGGTAAAAACAGAAACTGCTTCTTTTATTCCATCGTCATACACACCATACAGGGTTTAGTACTAGACCAAACAAAGTACTATTACGGTGAGAAAAGGATTACATCTCATCGGAGGCATCCCAAGCTCCTATACATTATTTTTCTACACCTCCGGAAAGAGTACAAACTAGGTCATATCCCACGAGTCACGCGGGACGATAGACGACACAGCTAGTGCGAACTAGTGATACTACCACTAACTCAGACCGATCCGTAGTAGTCCTCGTAGAAGTCACCTCCATAGCCTGGAAGCTCAACATGATCATCCGGAAACAGACGATCTCGCGGAGCTTGTGGACCATAGGGGCTAGGATGAGGTCTTGGACCAACAGACGGTGGCCTGCGGGGACCGCGAGGTGGGGTGATGCCTCCTACATCACGCCAAACCATCACGTCTGGCAGAGCAGATCTCACAGGATAGAGATCGCGCATATCTGAATATCCAGCTTGCACCGCCGGTGCGAACCGAGTCAAAGTGGCCCAGTGGTCAGCACGGGTATTGAAGAGCTCTAACCTCAAGGCCCGATTTTCACGGTCCTTATCCTCGAGCATCTCAGCAGTGGTGCGAGTCCGTGAATCCTCCTGAGTGGGGTCAGCATAGATAGCTTGGAGATACCCTTGTGCTCCCGGAAGTGATCCTGGCATATACCGGAAATCAGAGTCCCGAAATAAACCAGATCTGACTCGCATAATGGTCATCATAGAGTAGGCGGCGTCCTGCACAGCCATCTCAATAGTAACCCCGAGTCCATAGGAGCAGTGAAGAGGCTCGGTGGATCCAGGATAAGATGGAAATATCCTGACAGTGCAGAGATACTGGCTTTGATTAAAGTCTCGGAATTGCTCTTCGACCGTGTACTCGGGATACCAGCGGTATCCAGCCTCAGTCATTACCCTGACCAACTTGGCAGTATGGCCGGGTACATCTAGGCATCGAGTCAGGCGAACCACTTGATTGAGGTCGCGAGTGGCCATCTGAAAGCATAATCATAATGCAAAGGCATTAGAATTTCTAGCAAAATTTCAGCAGCATAACAGCTGTAAATGCTCAAGAAGGATTTTGAGACATTTGACAAAGGATTTCGTACACACTCAACATCATCATATCAAAGTTCTGAATCCATTCTAACAACATAATGTGGTAGTAGAACTGAACTAGGCTTGTATCCATCAAACTTATAAGGTACTACTGATTAGTAACACGTGATCCTGATAGAGAGAGCAGATCCTAATTCCTTAACCCCCGGTGGAAGAATGGACTGACTCAGATCAGAATGTCATAAGATAAAGGAGTAAAAAGAGCCTTACGTTCCAACCCACAAACAATTCCCCTACATATAACTAAAGAATTTCTAGACTCAACATCGACCAGTTTGGCTTGGAGAACCTATAGGCAGTCCGGCTCTGATGCCAACGCTGTCAGGACCCCGACTCGATGTCACATCGATCTAGCCGGTAACACCTCATATCACTTTGCGGCCTCACGCACGGTATCCCCACGGGTGTCGCCTTACCTTTGCCCGGGACCGTTTATGCCTTTTGGCTCACGTATATGATAGTGTCGCTAGCATCCATATGATAAGGAGCCCGGGCTGACATGACTAGTCGTAAACCCAAAGTGGCACAGACTTACAGGGACAGGCATCCATGACCCAGCTTCGAACGTGTCGGTCATCAGCAAATGGGTCCGGGCTGTAGCACTGGGCTAGCAGGACTCCGGTAAACCGGGCTGTAGCGGGCTAACAGGACTCCGGTACTCAAAGCGTGACATTTCCCCGAAGGGACAGACACAGGAACGAAGAAGGACACATGCCGGCCAGCCTAAGTGTTCCAGAGCAGTAGCAAGCTACCATGGCTCAGCGGTAACACTAGGAGACATTTCCCGGTAAGAGAGGCTACTAAAGATAAACAACTAGATAGTCAGATCCCACACATACCAAGCATTTCAATCATACACACAATATGCTCGATATGTGCAAATACAACGAAGCATCACAACATGACTCTACGACACAAGTACTTTATTTAAGGCTCAGGGAGCCATACATAACATACACAAAGGTACGGGTCTCACGACCCAACATACAAGTCATACAATCATACAAACCAGCAGCGGAAGTACATTGTCTGAGTACAGACAACTAGTAAAATAAAAGAGGCTTGGAAAGCCTAGCTATACTACGTGGTCCTTCACAAGCTCAGGGTCACCACCTGGGCCTTTAGCCTACTCGTTGATGTCAACGTCTACATAGAACCCATCAGAAGGGGTTGCAGCGTCTTCTGTAAAAATGTAGATTATAGCAACATGAGTACAAAGGTACTCAGCAAGACTTACATCAGATCCTACATACATGCATAGTATCAAGAAGGGTTGGTGGAGTTATTGCAGCAAGCCAGCTTTGACTCTTGGCTAGTCTATCCTACGATACTTCAACTTGAAATGGTTTTGCGCACACGAGTCCACTACTCACCACTTCAATACACTACCGAGGATCCACCTCCGTCTTCCTACGGAAGAGCCATCCTCGGCACTCACACTTATCTTGAAGGCTTTTAGTAGTTTCCATTTACTTGTCTATGAACTGTATAGGCAACCAAGTAGTCCTTTACCGCGGACGCGGCTATTCGAATAGATCATGTTAACCCTGCAGGGGTGTACTCCTTCATACACGCTCTCACCACTTACCGTCGTTTACACGACATGTACTCAGCAACCTTCAAGCGGAAGCCCAACGTGGGTGTCGGCCACGACCTACCTAATCACCTAAGCCTCCAGTCCAGGTTTATCGCCTATCCAGGTTCCATCCGCAGGGAGTCCGGCCGAGGTTTCCCATACGGCCCCGAACGATGTGAACAGGGTTCCCGAGATACCTAACGGGTATTCGGTACACCGTGTCACGTACCTACCGCATCACAGCCCACCCCTACGGTCAGCGCTGTCCACGGCCTCCAGTAGGCTACAAACACCAGAAACTACTTGCAACTCCTGGACGGAGAACTAGGGTGAATAAGAAGCCGAGAGGGTCCATTGGTTTCGGGCCCAATGCATGGTAGTAGCTGATTCTTAAATCACACATACAGATCTCAGTGCTTAAGGTCGGCTTCAATGAAACAACCCACCATGTACTCCTACATGGCCTCTCATCGATACCTTTACCAAATCGTGTTCACCACACCACTCTCATTACCGACATAAACATTTCACTCTAGCCCATGACCCAGATGAACCAGACCTGACACGACTCTAAGCATAGCAGGCATAGCAAGGTAGGAACAACACATACATATGGCTCAAACAACTCCTACACATGCTAGTGGGTTTCATCTAGTTACTGTGGCAATGACAGGTCATGCAGAGGAAATGGGTTCAACTACCGTAGCACACAGCAGTTTGAAACGCGTTGTCTTAATGCAGTAAAAGAGAGCAGGAGCGAGAACATGGGATTGTATCGATATGATCAAATGGTTGGTTGCTTGCCTGACGGTTCGGTGCACTGGTATTGCTCTTCGTCGGGGTTATCACGGTACTCCTCGGGGGCAGAACCTGCCGCAGAGAGCACCGATACACAAACATTACCAAACAGTATGCAACAATATGATGCATGCATGAGACATGGCAAAATGAGTGTATTGGGCTAATGCAACTAAGAACAGATGGGTTTGAACTAATTTGAACCATTGATTCAAAGTTCAAACTCATGAGTTGCCATTTAAGGTGTTTTATCTTGTTATGTGATAAACAGCAGGTTAGCTTGTTTAAACATGCATGAAAATAGTACAGATGGATAGATTGGATTTTTCTGATCATTTTTCATATATAATTTGTCTAATTTGGAGTTACAGAATAAAAGTTATGAATTTTTGAAGTTTAAATAATATTCTGGAATTTCCTGATTAAATTAAATCCAGAAATATATATATTGCGCCAGCATGACGTCAGCATGACATCAGTGGTCAACTGCGGCTGGCTGGGGTCAAACCTGACGTGTGGGGGCCACACGTCAGTGACAGGGGGGCTTAACAGGATTAAATTAATCCTAATTAGGGATTAGTGGCGCTGGGGCCCACTGGTCAGTGTCAGGGGGGGTAGTTAGTTTAACTGATTCGGTTAGTGCTAATCCTAATTAGCTACAGGGCTGGGCCCACCTGTCAGGGACACAGGGGGGGTCCTGCCGTGGTCAAGGTGGGTCAAACCCACCGGCGACATGACGCCGGCGAGGCCCGAGACGGCGGCGCGATGTGGGATCGCGCTACAGGGCACGAGCGAGGCCGTGCTTGGGCTCGTTGGAGAGCTCTTGCTCCCGCGCGTCGAACGGTGGTGGTGGCCGTGCCTGGGGTGGCCTGTACCGACGACGGCGACGACCGTGGTGGCTGCCGGAGCTCGGTTGAGCTCGGGGTCGAGGCTACAACGGCTGCGGGGATGCGGGGTTGGCACCTACGGCTTCTACGCGGTGCGGTGAGGGCGTGGGTGTGCTCGGTTGGGCGCTACGGTGACCGTGGCCACGACGGCGACATCGCCGGCGGCGTCGAGCTTCGGAGCTCAAGGGGGCGGCAGCTACAGGAGGCTAGGGACGACGGGGCGAGGGGGAATCGAGTCAGTGGCTCACCGCGGAGCTGCAGGGATGGTTAGCGGGCTCGGGGACGGCCGGAGTGCAGCGAATCGACGGCGATGACCTCCGGTGGCCGAGGAGGGGAACGGCGACGTAGGCGGCGATGCAGGGCTTCCGGAGACCCGTGGAGCGGTGGGGAGGAAGAGGGGGTCGAGGCGGAGCTCCTGAGCTAGTCGGGGGAGCGAGGGGTGGCCGGTGACGGCTGCTATGGGGAACGGCGGCGAGGGTGGTGTTCGGCCGTGTGAGAGAGAGAGCGAGGGAGAGGAGGGAAGAACCGAGGGAGAGTGAGAGAGAGCAGGGGGGAGGCGTGGCGTCGTCCGGGGCATCGAGCGAGGAGGGGAGGGCAGGCAGGCAGCCGAGCAGGTGGCGTGGCGCGGTGGCGCGCGCGCGCGCCGGCCACACTCCCCTCCCTCTGTCGAGGACGAAGACGACAGAGGAGGGAGGCGGGCTGGGCCGCCTGCTGGCTGGGCCGGCCAGCTGGCTGGGCTGCACAGGGAGGAGCCCAGGTAAGCTTCTCCCTTTTTAATTATTTCTGTTTTCTAATTTCTGACATTTGTTATGATTTAAATAATATATTAAATCATTTATTTACCTTATGCCAATTTTTGCAGGAGCTAGATATATTATTCCAGAGCTCCTTTATAATTGGCATAATATTTGGACATATATTAATATATATAATTAATATATTTCCAATGCAAATATTTATGCATTAATTCCAAATGCCCAAAATAAATACCTATGAGCTCTTAAAAATATTGGTTTGATTTTTATCTCTGTCCAATATTTTCAGAGAGCAACATGAGCATTTTCTTGGACCCTTTTGGAGAAATTTTTAATTGGATCATTTCAAAAATGATTCTGAGGGTTTCACAGATCCCCATTTCAAATTAAATGGAAAATTTAAACATGATGCACACACTCTGATGCATGACTAGCTAGGGTGTGACATCAACATTAATGGGTGTGCCTGAGATATAGTGTTTTATTATTTTCCCATTAACCACCTTCGGATCAGTGTCTTCGGCATTGTTTATCTTGATGGCTCCGGAAAGATAAACTTCGTCAACGATATACTGTCCTTCCCATTTAGAGAGAAGCATTCCTACAAAGAATCTTAAACGAGAGTTGTATAATAAAACTTGATCCCCTATTTTGAATTCCAATTTTTTGGATTCTTCTATCATGCCATCTATTAACCTTTTCTTCAAATAACTTGGCATTTTCATAAGCTTGTGTCCACCATTCATCTAGAGAACTAATATCAAATAACCACTTTTCACCAGCAAGTTTGAAATCATAGTTAAATTCTTTAATTGCCTGATATGCTTTATGCTCTAACTCAAGAGGTAAATGACATGCTTTCCTATAAACCATTTTATAAGGGGATATACCCATAGGATTTTTATAAGCAGTTTTGTATGCCCACAATGCATCATCAAGTTTCTTAGACCAGTTCTTTCTAGATGTATTAACACTATTTTGCAAAATTAATTTTATTTCTCTATTGCTCAATTCAACTTGACCACTAGACTGAGGATGATAAGGTGATGCAATTCTATGGTTGGCATCATATTTAGCAAGGAGTTTACAGAAAGCACCATGAATAAAATGTGAATAAAATGTGAACCACCATCGGTCATTAAATATCTAGGGACCCTAAACCTCGGGAAAATAACTTCTTTAAGCATTTTAATAGATGTGTTATGATCAGCACTACTAGTTGGAATAGCTTCTACCCACTTACTAACGTAATGAACAACAACTAGAATATGTGTATACCCATTAGAGGAAGGAAAATGTCCCATATAATCAAATCCGCAAACATCAAATGGTTCAATAACAAGTGAATAATTCATAGGCATTTCCTAATGTCAACTAATGTTACCAATTCTTTGACATTCATCACAAGATAAGACAAACTTACGTGCATCCTTGAAGAAAGTAGGCCAATAAAAACCAGATTGTAATACATTATGTGCACTTCTATCTCCAGCATGGTGTCCTCCCTATGCCTCGGAATGACATTTCCATAGGATTTGTTCTTTTTCATACTCGGGTACGCAACGTCTAGTAATTGCATCTACTCCTTCTTTATAAAGATGTGGGTCATCTCAAAAGTAATGTCTCAAATCAAAGAACTTTTTCTTTTGTTGGTATGTGAAACTAGGTGGTATATATTTAGCAACAATGTAATTAGCATAGTCTGCATACCAAGGAGTATTATAAGAAGCACTTATAACAGTTAATTGTTCATCCGAAAAACTATCATCAATAGCTAGTGGGTCATCAAGATCATTTTCCATTAAAGACAAATTATCAGCTACGGGATTCTTAGCTCCCTTTCTATCAATAATATGCAGGTCAAATTCTTGCAGCAAATGAACCCACCTAATTAACATGTTTAATATCTTTATTTTCCATAAGATATTTAATAGTAACATGATTAGTGTGAACAATCACTTTAGAATCAACAATATAAGATCTGAATTTATCACATGCAAACACAACTGCAAAAAATCTTTCTCAGTAGTAGCATAATTTCTTTGAGCACTGTCTAGAGTTTTACTAACATAATCGATAACATTTAGTTTCTTATCAACTCTTTGTCCAGAACAACATCAACAACATAGTCACTAGCATCACACATAATTTCAAAAGGCAAGTTCCAATCAGGTGGTTGAATAATGGGTGTAGACGTTAAGGCGTTCTTAAGTATTTCAAAGGGCTTCTAGACAATCATCATCAAAAACAAATGGAACATATTGCTGCAAAAGATTAGTAAGAGCCCTAGAAATTTTAGATAAGTATTTAATAAACCTTCTATAGAAACCAGCATGACCAAGGAAACTTTCTTATACCTTTAATATCTTTAGGACATGGCATTTTCTTAATTTCCTCAACTTTAGCTTTATCTACTTCAATACCTTGTTCAGAAATTTTATGCCCCAAGACAATACCTTCATTAGCCATAAAGTGGCACTTCCCCAATTCAAGACAAGATTAGTTTCTTCACATCTCTGCAAAACTTGATCAAGGTTGCTTAAGAAATCATCAAAAGAAGTCCCGTAAATGGAAAAATCATCCATGAAAACCTCAACAATCTTTTCACAAAAGTCAGAGAATATAGCAATCATACATATCTTTGAAAGGTAGCAGGTGCATTGCATAAACCAAAAGGCATTCATCTATGAGCATTGATAACCCACAAGTATAGGGGATCAGTTGTAGCCTCTTTCGATAAGTAAAAGGTAGAACAAATATTCCCTCAAGTTCTATCGACCGCCGATACAACTCTGTGCACGCTTAACGTTCGATTTACCTAGAACAAGTATGAAACTAGAAGTACTTTGTAGGTGTTGTGGAATAGGTTTGCAAAATACTAAAGAGCACATAAATAAAAACTAGGGGCTGTTTAGATAAATAAACAATTAAGTTAGTATAGCGAGTGTGGAAAAGTGGTGGTAGGAGTTGCGAAATTGTCCCTAAGCAATTGACTATGTTGCTAGACCGATAGCAAGTTTTATGTGGGAGAGGCTCTTGCTAGCATGTCATCCCTTACTTGGAATTCTATGCACTTATGATTGGAACTATTAGCAAGCATCTACAACTACTAACGTTCATTAAGGTAAAACCCAACAAAAGCATTAAGATACATAGTCCTACCAACATACAACTAACTCTATGGTGTGATCCACGTGTGCGCTCATATGATGGGCACCAAAGGACAACAACATAACCACAAGCAAATTAAACCAATCATAGCAATTCACCAATCACCGATAGGACAACAAAAATCTACTCAAGCATCATAGGATGGCAACACGTCATTGGATAATAATATGAAGCATAAAGCACCATGTTCAAGTAGAGGGTACATCGGGTTGCGGGAGAGTGGACCGCTGAATATAGATGAGGGAAGGTGATGAAGATGTTGGGGAAGATGATGGAGGTGTTGGTGTAGATCACCATCACACAATGATTGCCCCGGCAGCGTTCCGGCGCCACCGGGAGAGAGGGGGGGAGAGCCCCCTGATGTCTACTACGCAACCTTCTTCTTGTAGACGTTGTTGGGCCTCCAAGTGCAGAGGTTTGTAGGACAGTAGCAAATTTCCCTCAAGTGGATGACCTAAGGTTTATCAATCTGTGGGAGGTGTGGGATGAAGATAGTCTCTCTCAAACAACCCTGCAACCAAATAACAAAGAGTCTCTTGTGTCCCCAACACACCCAATACAATGGTAAATTGTATAGGTGCACTACTTCGGTGAAGAGATTGCGATACAAGTGCAATATGGATAGTAGATATAGGTTTTTGTAATCTGAAAATATAATAACAGCAAGGTAACTAATGATAAAAGTGAGCGAAAACGGTATTGCAATGCTTCGAAACAAGGCCTAGGGTTCACACTTTCACTAATGCAAGTTCTCTCAACAATAATAACATAATTGGATCATATAACTATCCCTCAACATGCAACAAAGAGTCACTCCAAAGTCAGTAATAGCGGAGAACAAACGAAGAGATTATTGTAGGGTAGGAAACCACCTCAAAGTTATTCTTTGTGATCAATCCATTGGGCTATTCCTATAAGTGTCACAAACAGCCCTAGATTTCATAGTAAAATAACACCTTAAGACACACATCAACCAAAACCCTAATGTCACCTAGATACTCCAATGTCACCACAAGTACCCGCGGGTATGATTATACGGTATGCATCACACAATCTCAGATTCATCTATTCAAACCAACACAAAGAACTTCAAGGAGTGCCCCAAAGTTTCTACCGGAGAGTCAAGACGAAAATGTGTGCCAACCCCTATGCATAAGTTCACAAGGTCACTGAACCCGCAAGTTGATCACCAAAACATACATCAAGTGAATCAATAGAATACCCCATTGTCAGCACGGGTATCCCACGCAAGACATGCATCAAGTGTTCTCAAATCCTTAAAGACTCAATCCGATAAGTTAACTTCAAAGGGAAAACTCAATCCATTACAAGAGAGTAGAGGGGGAGAAACATCATAAGATCCAACTATAATAGCAAAGCTCACGATACATCAAGATCAGGCCATATCAAGAACACGAGAGAGAGAGAGAGAGAGAGAGATCAAACACATAGCTATTGGTACATTCCCTCAGCCCCGAGGGTGAACTACTCCCTCCTCGTCATGGAGAGCGTCGGGATGATGAAGATGGCCACCGGTGATGGATCCCCGCTTCGGCAGGGTGCCGGAACAGGGTCCCGATTGGTTTTTGGTGGCTATAGAGGCTTGCGGCGGTGGAACTCCCGATATAGGTTATTTTCTGGAGGTTTGGGGATTTATAGGAGAGGTTGGCGTCGAGAACAAGTTAGGGGGCCCCATGGAGAATCCATGAGGCACGGGGGCGCGCCCCAGGGGGGTGGGGGCGCCCTCCACCCTCGTGTGCCCCACGGGACTCCCCTCCGATAACTTTTCATTCCAGTATTTTTTATATTTTCCAAAAAAAATCTACTTTGATTTTCAGCGCATTCCGAGAAATTTTATTTCTACACAAAAACAACACCATGGTAGTTCTACTGAAAACAACGTCAGTCCGGGTACATAAGCGTGAGCCATGGATATAGCACTATAGGTGGAATAGAAGGGTGGTTGTGGATAAGACAAAAAGTAGGAAGATAGTCTCACATCAACTAGGTGTATCAACGGGCTATGGAGATGCCCAACAGTAGATATCAATGTGAGTGAGTAGGGATTGCCATGCAACGGATGCACTAGAGCAATAAGTGTATGAAAGCTCAAAAAGAAACTAAGTGGGTGTGCATCCAACTTGCTTGCTCATGAAGACCTAGGGCACTTTGAGGAAGCCAATCATTGTAATATACAAGCCAAGTTTTATAATGAAAAAAGCCCACTAGTATATGAAAGTGACAACATAGGTGGCTCTCTATCATGAAGATCATGGTGCTAATTTGAAGCACAAGTGTGGTAAAAGGATATTAGCATTGCCCCTTCTCTCTTTTTCTCTCATTTTTTGTTTTCTTTTTTTGGGCCTTCTCTTTTTTTGGCCTCTTTTTTTTCTTTTCTCTTTTTTTTAATTTTTCGTCTGGAATCTCATCCCGACTTGTGGGGGAATCATAGTCTCCATCATCCTTTCCTCATTCGGACAATGCTCTAGTAATGAAGATCATCACACTTTTATTTACTTACAACTCAAGAATTACAACTCGATACTTAGAACAAAATATGACTCTATGTGAATGCCTCCGGCGGTGTACCGGGATATGCAATGAATCAAGAGTGACATGTATGAAAATATGAAGGTGGCCTTGCCACAAATACGATGTCAACTACATGATCATGCAAAGAGCAATATGACAATGATGATGCGTGTCATATGAATGGAACGGTGGAAAGTTGCATGGCAATATATCTCGGAATGGCTGTGGAAATGCCATAATAGGTAGGTATGGTGGCTGTTTTAAGGAAGGTATATGGTGGGTGTATGGTACCGACAAAAGTTGCAGAGCACAATAGAGGCTAGCAATGGTGGAAGGGTGAGAGTGCATATAATCAATGGACTCAATATTCGTCATAAAGAACTCACATACTTATTGCAAAAACCTATTAGTCATCAAAATCAAGCACTAAGTGCATGCTCCTAGGGGAAGGGTTGGTAGGAGTTAACCATCACGCGATCCCGACCTCCACTCATAAGGAAGACAATCAATAAATAAATCATGCTCCAACTTCATCACATAACGGTTCACCATACGTGCATGCTACGGGAATCACAAACTTTAACACAAGCATTTCTCAAATTCACAACTACTCCATTAGCATGATTCTAATATCACCATCTTCATATCTCAAAACAATCATAAAGAATCAAACTTCTCATAGTATTCGACGCACTTTATATGAAAGTTTTTATTGTATCCCTCTTGGATGCCTATCATATTAGGTCTAAATTCATAACCAAAGCAAATTACTATGTTGTTTAAGACTCTCAAAATAATATAAGTGAAGCATGAGAGTTCATCTATTTCTTCAAATAAAACCATTGCCGTGCTCTAAAAGATATAAGTGAAGCAATAGAGCAAACGACAAACTACTCCAAAAGATATAAGTGAAGATCAATGAGTAGTTGAATAATTATGCAACTATCTGAAGATTCTCTAATATTTAAGAATTTCAGATCTTGGAATAATATTCAAACAGCAAGCAAAACAAAATAAAAGGAAATGAAGCTCCAAGCAGAACACATATCATGTGGTGAATAAAAATATAGCCTCAAGTAAAGTTACCGATGAACGAAGACGAAAGAGGGGATGCCATATGGGGCATCCCCAAGCTTAGGCTCTTGGTTGTCCTTGAATATTACCTTGGTGTCGGGGTACCAAAATAAGGGCGCTTTTCTATACCCCTTATTTGTGCACGGGTAGTCAGAGCCGCGCCCACGGCCGCACTTAAACAAGGCAGAGACAGGAAATCAGAGCCACAACACAGAATCAAAGCAACACCAAGACAGAAGCATAAAGAGCCAAAAGGCGAAGTGGTTTCCCCCGGCAAGGACCTTGCCAGGGCGGGCCCCACGGCCCTGGCAAGGGCCTTGCCGGGGTAGCCTACCCGACGCCAGCAGAGCGCGCCTCCCTAGAGCCCCAATTCCTCCAACGCCACCAACCGCGTTGGGACCAAGGCTCAGGAGGCCCTCCACGATAGCATGCAGATCTTTGTGAAGACAAAGGATAAACACTCCAAATCACAGGAAGAATAGAGAGCGACGAACCTCAACGGGGTTCTCGCCGAAGGAAACCACAAGACCCCCGGCAAGGTCCTTGCCGGGGACGGCCGCAACGCCGCGGCAAGACCCTTGCTGGGGCCCGGCAAGGTCTTTGTCGGTGTTCTGGGAATGGGCGTCCCTAGACTTGCCTGCCTGCGGCCTGCGGCGTGGCTCAAGGAGTGGCCCAGCACGGCCCATCTTCATCGACTCAAGCTCAAGACCCTCGCGAGGGGCCAAGCCTCGCAGGGCAGATGACGCAAGGCTTCCTCAGGAGCGGCCTCACTAGGCAGGCTCGTGAGGAGGCAGAGAGGTCAAGGCAGGGGTACCTCGCGAGGTGCTCGTGATGCAAGCCATGACGATCGAGACCAGGTGGGCGCCAGGCGGGCGCCGGCCTGCGCAATGTCCTTGTTCCCTCTTTTGTGCAAAGGGGGCAAGTGCAGGCGCAGAGTACCGAGGCATCAAGCAAAGGTTACCATTTCGGTGCAACGAGACCAAGACCAGCAGAGCGGCAAGAAGGAGGTCACCGTGGAGCCCAAGATGGCGTCATCAACAGTGCCTTTGGCAGTCGAAGTCCAACTTTAGTCAGGATAACTTGTACTACATGTTCCCCTTCAAAATGGCCATTGTTGGCTCCCTTCCCGCTCAATATTTGGGGAGAGGACCAGGGCCTCTATATATAGGGATAGCCACCACAGTAGAAGGCATGGGGATCTCACCTAGAGCCAACAGAGACGGATCAATTCCTCTCCAAGCACACCACCACAAGAACACCTCTCGCAAGGATGTTCTTCCTCTGTACTATTCATCATCAGCCCCTGAGGCAATCCACCACACCACAAACTAGAGTAGGGTATTACACCACAACGGTGGCCTGAACTAGTATAAACCATGTATCCCTTGTGTTGTTCATCGGGTAGCTTAGATTCTTAGAGAGGCATTGGGACGTGGATCGGTCGGGGGAAGATCTTCACGCGCACCCCAGAGTTCGAATCTTAAGGGTTTTGCCGGAACCCGATATCCAACATTTGGCGCGCCAGGTAGGGGTGCGCCGGAATCTTTCTTCCGCTGTCCCATGTTCGATCGTTCGTCACCTCCATGGCTGATGCTCGTCGAGATCGTGCCGAGCGTCGGGCTGCTCTCGCCGTCTGCGTCGCCCAGATGGCTCCCGTCGGTGGGCCTCCCCGTCGTTCTCCGTCGCCTGCCGCCAACGCCGCCACCGGCCCAGCGGGGAACGAGCATCAGGCGTCGTTGCTACATCCCTCGGTGTGGCGGGACGGCCGCACCGCCACTCCGTCGCTGACTCTAGCTGGTTCATTGTCGCACGCCCGTCGCGCTCCCACGGACGTGCATGCCGCATTGCTCCTGGCACTCGAGCTCCTGCACTACCGCCCCGTCGACGACCTCTACAAGGAGTGGCTCGCTCGCATCACCGAGCTCGTCAGCGTCGCAGGGGGCTCTCCTGCACTGTCCCTCTCGCCGCCTCGCCCTCTGTCCTGCGTAGGCGACGCAGCTTAGGAGGTGCCGCCGCCACCAACTCCCTAGGAAGGTGCCCTGGCTCCAAGCCGTGCGGCCCCTGGATGAGACCCACCGCATCCAGCGCCTGCGCGACAAGAAAGGAGCTGCCAAGAAATCCCTTGTCCCCAAGAAGTTGCTCGCGTGCTCCCTGCTCCGGCACGCCATGACCGCATCCCTGCGCCAGCACGTCAAGACCCCGCGCTGCCCCTGGCGGCGGCGTGCGGGAATCCCCAGGAGCAAGCCCCGCATCTGCAAAGGGCTCCGGTTGCCACCGCAGGCTGCCGCACCTTCACCACCGAGCTACGCAGTGTCGCCTAGTCGGGCAAGTTCAAGCTGGATCTGCCTCTTCGCTATGACGGCACTGCCGACCCCGTGGAGTTCCTGCAGCTCTACGATCTGGGCATCGAAGCGGCCAGTGGAGACGAAAAGGTCATGGCGAATTGGTTCCCCATGGCGCTCAAAGATGGTGCCCGCACCTGGCTCCTGAACCTGCCTCCCGACACGATCTCCTCTTGGGACGAGATGTGCACCCGCTTCATCGCCAACTTCCAGGGCACTCGCAACCGTCCTCCAGTCGTGAGTGACCTGCGCCGCATCAAGCAGCAGCCTGGAGAGACCCTGTATAAGTACATGCAGCGCTTTAACAGCGCATGCCTCGAGATTCCCAAGCTGACCGAGGAGGCCATCATCTCGGCATTCTCTGATAGCGTCTGCGATGTCAAGATGAAGGAGGAGCTGGCAATCCACGAGGATCTATGCACCTCTCTGGAGCTATTCAACCTGGCGACCAAGTGCGCAAGGGCTGAGGAGGGGTGCCTCTCCCAGTCTCCCTTCTTGAGCTCCCAGCTGCCGACCCAGAAGAGAATAAAGCCAAGGCCAAGGATGTGAAGCGCAAAGGAGCAGCCATACTCGCAGCAGAGCCAGACACGAAGTGCGACAGGGACCAGCCGGAGTCGTCCAAGGGCAGCCGATACTGCATGTACCACGACCTCCACACCCACAACACAAACGAATGCCTAGAGCTCAGGGCCGTGCGAGAAGGACGCATCGGTCGATGCCCCGAGCGCAACGATCGGGGCTACGGCCGAGGAGGAGGAAGAGGTGGAGGATGATGGGATGACCGAGGCCCTCGCCAGGAGTGGCGTGGCCGCCCTCGCGAGGATCGCTAGCAGGACCAGCCTCGCGAGGGGGCTTGGAGGGATCAGCCTCGCGAGAATCGCCCGCACAGCAACGCATGCCTTCCTCCTCTGCCACCACCGCCAAGAAGGAATGACGACCATCATCAGGACGAGGGGGCTGGGGGCTTCCAGGATCCGCGTGCTATCGCTTGCATCCTGGGCGGTGCCCAGGCCCCAGCCTCTCAGTGCATCTTCAAGCAGTTTGCTCGCGAGGTGAACGCAGTCCTCCCCAAGCTCGAGGCCACGCGCCCTCTCAGGTGGTCCACGTGCGCCATCACGTTCAGCTCAATGGACCACCTCAAGTGTGCGGCTTTAGCCGGTGTCCTCCCAATACTTTATTCCCCAGTCATCAGCAACGTGCAAGTCACCAGGACCCTCATTGATGGCGGCGCAAGACTCAACATTCTCACCGTCGAGACGTTCAACAATCTCCAAGTGCCATATGATTAGCTTAAGCCAACCAAGCCTTTCTCAGGAGTCACTGACGGTTCCACCAGTCCAATAGGGCAGGTTCGCCTCCCTGTCACCTTCGGGCAGAGCAAAAACTACCATACCGAGCTCATCAACTTCGGCGTTGCCCACATTCGCCTGCCATACAATGCCATTGAGGGAGTCCTGGATTAGGGGGTGTCCGGATGGCCGGACTATGACCTTTGGCCGGACTCACGGACTATGAAGATACAAGATTGAAGACTTCATCCCGTGTCTGGATAGGACTTTCCTTGGTGTGGAAGGCAAGCTTGGCGATGCGATATGTAGATCTCCTCCCATTGTAACCGACTCTGTGTAACCCTAGCCCTCTCCGGTGTCTATATAAACCGAACAGTTTTAGTCCGTAGGACGAACAACAATCATACCATAGGCTAGCTTCTAGGGTTTAGCCTCTCTGATCTCATGGTAGATCTACTCTTGTACTACCCATATCATCAATATTAATCAAGGAGTAGGGTTTTACCTCCATCGAGAGGGCCCGAACCTGGGTAAAAACATCGTGTCCCTTGTCTCCTATTACCATCCGCCTAGACGCACAGTTCGGGACCCCCTACCCGAGAACCGCCGGTTTTGACACCGACATTGGTGCTTTCGAGTTCCTCTGTGTCGTCACCTTTAGGCCCGATGGCTTCTTTGATCATCAACCACGACGTGGTCCAGGGTGAGACTTTTCTCCCCGGACAGATCTTCGTATTCGGTGGCTTTACATTGCGGGCCAATTCACTTGGCCATCTGGAGCAGATCGAAAGCTACGCCCCTGGCCATCAGGTCAGATTTGGAAGTTTAAACTACACGGCTGACATCCGCGGAGACTTGATCTTCGACGGATTCGAGCCATAGCCGAGCACGCCGCACTGTCACGAGGGGCATGATCTAGCTCTACCACCGGACAGCGCCCAGAGCGCCGCTCAGGTGTCCGCCCCGACCCTTAGCTCAGAGCCGACTGCGCCGATCGAGGATGGGTTGCTGGATGCCGCCTCGGGGGCTGCAATCTCTATGGCGATCGAGCCGAACACCAATCTCGTCCTTCACGGAGCTTGTGACTCCAAGGCGCCGGACTCTGTTCCGGACTCCGAATCTTCCGCACCCCTCCCGATCGAACCCAATTGGGCTCCGATCATGGAGTTCATCGTCGCGGACATCTTTCAACGCTCGCCCTTTGGCGAAATCCTGAATTCACTAAAGTCTCTTTCTTTATCAGGAGAGCCCTGGCCGGACTATGGTCAGCAAGGTTGGGATGCGGACGACGAAGAAATTCGAAACCCACCCACCACCCACTTCGTAGCCACTGTCGACGATTTAACCGACATGCTCGACTTCGACTCCGAAGACATCGATGGTATGGACGCCGATGAAGAAGACGAACAAGAACCAGCGCCTATAGGGCACTGGACAACCACCTCATCCCACGATGTATACATGGTGGACACACCTAAAAGAAACAATGACGAGGATCAGAAAGGCGCAACAAGGGATCGTTCCCTCGATAAGCAATCAAAGCGGCGACAGAAGCGCCGCGCCAAACCGCACCTCGACAGAGACCCAGCCATAGAGCAGGACGAACTGGCGGACGACGAACATGCCGTCGAGCAAACGTCCAAACAAGGCAACTTGGATAAACAAACCTAACAACCCGTCCCCGGCGAAGATAATAGTCCGGATGACCTCACGCCGGACAAGTTGCTGGAGAAGAATAACCTCCACCAAAGGCTCGTTGCCACTACGCGTAGCCTGAAAAAGCAGAAGCGGAAGCTCAAAATAGCGGAAGATGCACTCAGAATCAGATGGGGCAAAGTACTCAACACCGCACACAAGTACGGCGACAGTCACCACACAAAGAGCTACCCGAAGCGAAAATTACTACCGGAATTTGATGAGGAGGCCTTAGAGCCCCCACAGTCAAAAAACAAGGAAGCCACCGGGTCGGATAGACGACCCCATGACCGACATCGAGCAGCAAAGGGCGCCGCACTCAATCCGGCATGCGATCCGCACAAGGATTCACATCAAAAAGACGGCCCAACTAGATCTATCTACGGGCCAAGAAAGCAAGCTCTAGTAAGCAATGCAATGCAACAAATATCCGAACATTGCGGCACATTCAAATATAGGGGCGCCACACATCCCTTATGTTTCACCGACGAGGTGCTGGACCATGAATTTCCAGCGGGATTCAAGCCCGTAAACATAGAGGCATACGACGGAACAACAGACCTTGGAGTCTGGATTGAGGATTATATCCTCCACATACACATGGCTAGAGGAAATGACCTCCACGCCATAAAATATTTACCCCTCAAGCTCAAAGGGACAGCCCGGCATTGGCTTAAAAGCCTTCCCGAAAACACCATAGGAAGTTGGGAAGAGCTCGAGGATGCTTTTCGGGCAAATTTTCAAGGGACCTATGTCCGACCTCCGAACGCAGACGATCTAAGTCATATAACTCAACAACCCGGAGAGTCAGCCCGGAAACTCTGGAACAGATTTCTTACTAAAAAGAATCAGATAGTCGACTGTCCGGACGCCGAAGCCCTAGCAGCTTTCAAACATAGCATTCGAGACGAATGGCTCGCCAGACACCTCGGCCAAGAAAAGCCAAGAACAATGGCCGCATTGACAAGCCTCATGACCCGCTTTTGTGCCGGAGAGGATAGCTGGTTGGCAAGAAGCAGCACCAGTGACCCACGTACATCCGAAGTCAGAGATGGAAACGGGAAACCGCGTCGTAGCAAGGAACATCGCCGGATCAAGGATAACAGCCCGAAGAGCACGGCAGTCAACGCCGGATTCAAAAGCTCTCGGCAGAACCAGAAAAAGCCGCCCCCCAAAGATATTAGGGATGAGCTATCTAACCTCAACAAAATCTTGGACAAAATATGCCAAATCCACAGTACTTCCGGGAGGCCTGCAAACCACACCCATAGAGATTGTTGGGTCTTCAAGCAATCCAGCAAACTCAATGCCAAACACAAGGGGCTTGACATACCAAGCGGATGACGACGAACCCCACAAGCAGAGCACCGGAGAACAAAAGAAGTTCCCGCAAGAAGTCAAAACAGTAAATTCACTTCATGTGACAAAAGGGAAAAATAGAGTGGCGCCTATGGAGATACGTGCCATACGGCCTATCCCAGAGGAGTCCCGCCACTGGTTTTTACAACCAATCACCTTCGATCATCAGGATTACTCTAGAGGTATCCGGAACGCAAGCTGGACTGCCTTGGTCTTAGATCCGATAATTGACGGACTCCACTTTACACAAGTCCTAATGGACGGCGATAGTGATCTAAACCTGCTATATCAGGACACAATCCACAAAATGGGGATAAACCCAGCAATAATTCGCCATGGCAACACTTCCTTTCAAGGGGTCACGCCAGGCCCAGATACCCATGGTATGGGCTCCCTCTCGTTAGAAGTTATGTTCGGCTCCCCCGACAACTTCCGAAGCGAAAAGCTAACCTTCCACATCGCCCCATTCATAAGTAGCTATCAAGCACTACTGGGACGCGAAGCTTTCGCCCGCTTTAACGCAATACCGCATTATGCATCCCTTACACTCAAAATGCCCGGTCCACGAGGCATCATCTCATTAAAGGGAAATATCCAGTGTCCCTCTAGCGCGGACGATGGTGCGGCTGCCTTGGCAGCCGCACACTAAACGAGCTTTACTAGTTAGAGCACCCAACCAGGTCGTTCAACACCCCGTACATGGCTCGACGTGTCCGGTGTAAACATACAAAGGCTTAATAGCCGCATACTCCTATACAAGGGGCTCCGCACGTTCACACCAAGAGACAATAAAGCTCAATTCTATCCGTTTTTTGTATTATACTTTGTTTATTTTAACATAGATTTCCCGCATGATTGTTTTGAACTAAGTTCCTCTCTTTTACAGACGAACACCGTGCTACACCCGTCCAGGATACGGCACAATGGAAACACAGGCACAGACGTGCAGTAGGGACCCGTTTCAAGGATTCTTTTCAAGATTACGACCCTGCGTAAACCTTTTTTACTGTCTCTTGTTGATAACAGCCCCCGGTTTTTTGCTATAACCGAGGAGGAGGCTGGCGTCTTGGCATGTGGCCACGCCAGAATTTTGCACGTACCTGGACACCAGGGGCTTCTTACCAAGGGCTTTTGTTCGGCCCGTTTTCATAAAGACCGAATATCTTAGGGAGTGTTCGGCATCGCGAGTTTGGCCTTATATGCATCAGCTCTGAATCATGTTTTTGGTCAAATGTTGGGTTTGCCTAGCTCCTGTGTTTTGCTACCTTACGTTCCGCTCTATCGGCTAAGGCGGCACAAGGAGAACTACTGCGATTGTGCCCCGGTTCGGCCAGGCGAGCACCTCAGTAGAGAAAGCCGAAAACTGACTGTCATTATATAGCGAGAGACTGGTCAACCACTCGATGACTTGCCGGAATCTTTAGGATTCCTCCGCATTAACGAAGGGCCATTTCCAGCCAGGCACACACGCGCCCTGAATTCGGGCGAGCGCGGTGCCCCTAGGGGCTATTCAATAGCCCCACTGTCAAACTCCTATGGCTAAGTGAAAGTGATAAAGCATTATAGTCCGGTTGCCTAGTTCGCTGCGCTATCACCTCCTTTATAGGACCAAGACGTTGGATCAAGTGTGAAAATGCGCCTTCTGCGAACACCCCCGCATTATATGCGTGGGGGCTGAAGCCAACGACTGCCATCTTTCAGGTTATATACACATATACATTAACGGCCGCACAGGAGGTATTCTAATTCTTGAAAGCACAAGTATAAAAAGCTTTTATATTCCATCAAAACATTGTTTTACAATAGTACATGTTATTCGAACATAACAGCCTTCGAGCACTGCGTCTCTATTAAACGAGCGCCCTGTAGAACTTCCTCAAAATAGTGCTCGGCAGGTACTCGGCTTTCGTCCGCATCCTGGGATGCAACAGCACTGGCCTTCATCTCCGCCCAGTATGTCTTGACATGGGCAAGAGCCATCTGTGCACCCTCTATGCACGCTGACCTCTTCATTGCATCAATATGCGGCACCGCACCAAGGAACTGCTGCACCAAGCTAAAATAACTCTTCAGCTCGGGCCCTTTCGTCCACAAATGACTCACGACATGTTTCATGGCGAGTCCGGATAACCTGTTCAGCTCCGCCCATGCGGCCAAACGATCGGACACCGAAAGTGGGCGCTCTGGATTGTGGAACTGCGACCAAATAAGTTCTTCCAATCCATGGTCATTTAGACCCCGGAAGTGTTCGGTCGCATCCGCGGCACTCGCTGCCAGATCCAGATAAGTGTTCGCCGCACTCCACTTCCGGTCCAACGGAGCATACTTAGGATCCCCGAACTTCATCTGCAGCATATAGGGATTTCCATCCATGATATCTCCGGCCTGACGTAGCTCCTCCTTCATAGCTCTCATTGCAGAGCGAGTGTCCTTGGCCTCGGCAGTGACCTTTTCTAGGTCCTTCTGTGCCACCCTATCTTATTTTTCAAGAAGCTTACAACGGTCAGCAGCATCCTTCAATTTTACAGCCATCTCGGCCATTTCTTTCGTGCTCTGGCAGTGAGCAGCCTGTTCGGCTCTTAGCTCTTCAGCCGCCTTTAAGGCGTCCGCATCGCTTTTCCTGGCTTGCTCCTTGGCTCGGGCAAGTTCCGCCCGAAGGTTCTCCACGGCAGCGGCACCGTCTGCATTAAGCACACATGCTATAAGATACGAGCATCAAGCTCCTCTTACCAAATGTCTTCGGAGACATTACATACCTTGTGCCTCGTCCAGCCGCTCATTTACAAGTGTGATGTCGGCATCTACCACGTCAAGTTGCCGCCTTAGCTCGGCAATTTCATTAGTCCGGCTAGCCACCGAACACCTCGCCACCTACATAGGAAGGGCGACATATTATACCTAGAATTATGATCCTCTGTGCGCCGTCATTTTTGACAACACACAGAGTCTCAGGGGCTACTATCTATATAGGGCGCATTTTATATATGCGACTCTGTCAAAAGGAACATCATTTCGCGTACCTCAAAACCTGTCAGTAAACTCCTGGCGGCCTCGTACAATCCACTTTCCCACGGATGAAATCCTTCTAATCACCGTGTTCATCAACACACGGTGTTCTTCTGAGATAGACGCTCGCCCGAGCAGATCCTTCAGCTCCTCCGACCGTGCACCGGAAGGTGCCGGACTAGTCCGAAGACCTTTTTTGAGGTCCGGATCTGGAGAAACCCTCCGAGACGACACCTCGGGGTCGCCCGCCTTGCAAGATGGTACAACTGGGGGAGGCGTTTCGCTCTCCATCATCTTCGGACGAAGATCCCCTGAAGATGAGCTCTGCTAAGAAGGGTTGAGATCCAAACTGCAAGGTAAAATTTCGGTTATCTTCCTCAGAAATAAAACAGGGATGTCACTCATTTTAAAACCCCTCTCTTTACTTACGGCTCGGTGGAGAGCTGATCCCCTAGGGGGCACAATACGGCTGGGGCACTCTCTGGCGCCGGACCCTCTGATGAAGATTTCTTCCCCCGCTTTGAGGCCATCGCCTCCGGGTCTTCAGAGGCGGTCCTTTTCTTTTCCTGGTTAGGGGAATTCTCGATTCCTCCTTTCTTGACAGCCTCCTTCGCGGAGGCGGTAGCTTCTTGGTTCCCCTCTTCGCCTTCTTCCAGAGGCGCAATCTCCAGCATCCTGGTCAACACGGGATCTGGCGTAGTCTCAGAGAGGGGGGCCGGACACCTGATAACCTTTGCTTTCGCTATCCACTCCTGTTCAAAGGATAGCTCTTTTAAAAGGGCAATTTTAATATAAACATACGGGTAGCGTGTCCGGGTACAGGGCTACTTACTTGAGTGTCTGGGCGATTGCAGCTCAGACCTGCGTCCTCGGACGAGTTCGGACACATTGCCTGTGATCCGAAGAACAATTTATACATCTCCATGGGTGTTGTGCCCATAAAATGTTGGAGGACTCGCGGTCCCTCCGGATTAAATTCCCACAGGCGGAGGGGGCGACGTTTGCAGGGCAGTATGCGGCGAATCAGCATAACCTGTGCCACTACGGTCAAATTGATATCTCTCTCTAGGAGATCTCGAATGCGGCCCTGCAGCAAGGGCACGTCCTTGGACGGCCCCCAGTTAAGCCCTTTATTGACCCGTGACGCTAGCCGCGGTGGGGGACCCAAGCGAAAAGAAGGTGGCGCCGCCCATGTGGTGCCCCTGGGAGCTGTGATGTAGAACCACTCTCGTTGCCATAAGCCGAACTCCTCTTGGAAAGAGCCCTCGGGCCACGAAGCGTTGGCAATCTTGCTTATAAGAGCACCTCCGCACTCCGCGTGCTGCCCCTCGATTATCTTCGGTTCTACCTTGAAGGTCTTAAGCCACAGTCCGAAGTGAGGAGTAATATGGAGGAAGGCCTCACACACGACAATGAACGATGAGATTTGGAGGATGGACTCCGGAGCTAAGTCGTGAAATTCTAGCCCGTAGTAAAACATGAGCCCCCTCGCGAAGGGATCAATCGGGAAGCCGAGCCCCCGAAGGAAGTGAGATGTGAACACCACGCTCTCACCGGGCTGGGGAGTGGGGATAGCCTGCCCTGGAGCAGGCAGCCTATGCGAGATTTCGCCGGTTAGATAACTGGCATCTCTCAGCTTTCGCACGTCTTCTTCCGTAATGGAGGAAGGCATCCACCGGCCTTGGAGGTCGGAGCCGGACATCATCGGAGGTCCGAAGAACCTGAATCTGGAGCTTTGGGTGTTGGAACTTGAGGCGAGAGGCAGATTTGATGGGATTGAAAGAAAGGAGTCGAGCCTTGGTCTCTTTATAAAAGGGGTTGAATACCAAGAGCCCTCCCCGTGACCGTCTGGGATTCACTTTCAATTAAGAAGTCATACCCGTGGCATGGTTGGGTTACCCACGCCCGTATTGATGAGAAACCCGGAATAAGGGGACACGATCTCTGCTTTGACAAGACGTGCCAAGGAAACCGCCTCGCTAAACACGCTGAGGTGGGACAGTAAAACTATTCGAATAAAGGCTTGGCTGTGGCATGATGTCACGCTACGAAATACGTCAGCAGATTAGATTTGTGCGAATATTATTCTCCCTACGGTGGTATGTGGAAACTATTTTGCAGAGCCGGACACTATCCTTGTGTTCAACATCTTCTATGAATTATTCGGAGGAGGAACCCGCCTTGCAATGCCGAAGACAATTTGCACGCCGGACTTGTCGTCATTGAAGCCTGGTTCAGGGGCTACTGAGGGAGTCCTGGATTAGGGGGTGTCCGGATGGCCGGACTATGACCTTTGGCCGGACTCCCGGACTATGAAGATACAAGATTGAAGACTTCGTCCCGTGTCCGGATAGGACTTTCCTTAGCGTGGAAGGCAAGCTTGGCGATGCAATATGTAGATCTCCTCCCA
Organism: Triticum aestivum; assembly: GCF_018294505.1. Taxonomy (NCBI): domain Eukaryota; kingdom Viridiplantae; phylum Streptophyta; class Magnoliopsida; order Poales; family Poaceae; genus Triticum; species Triticum aestivum. The sequence goes on along the minus strand of NC_057813.1, from coordinate 189,637,600 downwards.
TTGTAACCGACTCTGTGTAACCCTAGCCCTCTCCATTGTCTATATAAACTGGAGAGTTTTAGTCCGTAGGATGAACAACAATCATACCAAAGGCTAGCTTCTAGGGTTTAGCCTCTCTGGTCTCGTGCTAGATCTACTCTTGTACTACCCATATCATCAATATTAATCAAGCAGGAGTAGGGTTTTACCTCCATCGAGAGGGCCCGAACCTAGGTAAAAACATCGTGTCCCTTGTCTCCTGTTACCATCCGCCTAGATGCATAGTTCGGGACCCCCTACCCGAGATCCGCCGGTTTTGACACCGACAGCCATCCTTGGGTATCCAGCCCTGGCCAAGTTCATGGCAGTGACTCACCATGGTTACAATGTCCTCAAGATGCCGGGAAGCGACGGAGTCATCACAGTTCCCTGCGAAGAGAAAGACGCGGTGTGCTCTCTCGAGCGTGCCTTCCAAGACGCATCAGTTGAGGACCCAGACAGCAAGAGTGGGAACCTTCCCGAGGCAGTTCCTAAGAAGAAGAAGACATCGCCCAGCTGAAGGCCTCAGGAGGCAGGCGTCTCCGGAGGTGCCGCGTCAGGATCTGCGCCCGTGCAAGGGGCGCCTCCCTCCATCGCATAGGAAGGCGCGCCCGGCGCCCTCCTCGGGCAAGGCTCGGGGGCTCTCTCCTGGAGGGCCTCAGACATTGCCAAGGTCACGAGGGAAGCGCTCGGGCACCACTTGGAGGTGTGCTTCGCGGCACGTTCCCCTCGGGAAGGCATGAGGCAAGGGGGGCCCGACCCTCAGGAGTTCATCACCAAGGTAACCCAGGAGTTGCAGGAATCAAGAGTCATGCGTGGAGATCGCCGCTTGCCTGGCGTAGCCCCCCATCCAGGCGAGGATGGCGGGCTGCGCGTCTGCATCGACTACCCAGGGCTCAACCGAGTCGCGTCTCAGGAACGTTTCTGGCCTTCGCGCGTGGGACGCTACGAGTGTCCGCCGCACAGCTATGTTTGCATGCCCTTCAGCCTGCCGAACGCGGCTGCTGCTCACCAGCATCTTCTGCGGAGCATTCTGGTAGCTCAGGAGGCCAGGCACCATGCGTTCCTGGCGGAGATGGAGATGGACCTTGAGGATCCGCCCGGACCCCCAGAGCGTCCCGAGGCTCAGGGCTCCGATGGCTTGTGAGGATCGGCTTCTTCACCACTCATCGTCAGCTACGTCAACACCCGCCCCGCAATGGTATTAGGTGACATCTTTCGAGTTCCATTTCAGCTGGGAGTGCCCCCGGGGCTGCATTATTCCCAAGTCGCGTGGGCCAGTCCCCGCGGCATGTATCTCTTTTGCTTATATCTTTATTTTACTTTGCTTGGGGCGCCCCTCGGGCTGCATCATCCCCAAGCCGTTCGGGCCTGACCTAATGGCATGTATCTTTCCTGCATCTATCTAAGTTGGTTTGCCTTCATGCTTAACCTGCCCGTGATAATCGCCTGCTCGATTGACACCTACCTTTGGAGCCGCTCGCACTGGCACGGCGCTTGTGCATGGGTCTGTCCCTGCAACATTGACAAATCTGAGTGGTCGAGCTCTGGCCCGCGGCAGCCCCGCAAGCACCACCTCACCAGGCCCTCAGTGCCCTCACCACTCTCAGAGCAACCAATGGTCGGCCGGCAATCGTAATGTCAATCCTTGCTTCTCTCGCATTGGTTTACAGGGTCCACCTAAGGAATAACTTGGGGGGTGTCGCAAGCTCCCTCTCTCTCCCTCACCCGTGCGATCCGCTCGCGCGTTAAAAGGGTGGCTCCTGAGCATCGCGACTTAGGAGCTCTTACTGGCTCTCCAGCCCTCACCCCCTGGCCTTGTCCACGGCATCGCGACCTGGCATACCAGCAGTGGCTGAGCTCGCTCGAGGGCTGGGACCTAAGGACGTAGAGCATGAAGGAGAGTGCGGGGAAGGGAGGATAAGCTCACGAAGGCCTAACCCAGCGACATCCCAGCTGCCAGCACGCAAGTCCGGCACCTCACGGATGAACGGCTCCGAGCTTTCAAGATAAGTCACGCTCCTGGAACAGCTAATCGATGCAACACCAAGCCCTCACTTAATGCAGCTCTATGATGGCGATGTTGCCTTCCTTTCTCGCCTTTCGGCGGCTGCTTGAGCGCTAAAGGGGACCTCCTGAGCATCGCGCCTCAGGGGCTCTTACTGGACCTCGGGCCCCTCACCTCCTGGCCTTGACCACGGCATCGCGACCTGGCATACCAGCGACAGCTGAAGCCTGCCTGGGGACCGGGACCTGTCAGCGTAGAGCAGCAAGCCGTCACGAGGTTAGAAAGGGGGAACCAAGCCGAGACAGGACAAGCATCTTGCACCACTTCATGATAAGGATAATATCAACAAAAGACACAACAGACACTTTACATGCCCCCACGGGGTACTTCCTTGATTCCTCGCAGGAAACAAAAGACGCAAATCCTAAGGAGCCCTGACTACATGTGCCTCCATGGCCGACGCCATCATCAACACTGGGCCACCAAGCGCCGACGCCAACCCCATCCAGATCAGCCGTGTTAGCGACCTGATGCAGCCGCCTTGCTCCAGGCGCGTCGCGAGCTCGGGGGCTCGTAGCTATTGTCGCTCGTCTCCGGAGTCACGAGAAGCTCGAGAGAGTCACTGGACTCCCAAGCATCGATGCTGCTGCTGGAGGAGCCGCTGGGGAAACAGGTGGCAGGTCTAGCCCTTGCCACACTGACGTCCTGGCCTCCTCCTCTGGGGCAGCACTCCAGCCGGCGTCCTTCCGCGTCGAAGACCTTGAAGAGCATCAGAGAGGCGCTGTCATATTCGAGATGAATCACGAGGGCACCTCCTGTTCGGCAGATCCGGGCGATCTCGCCCTAGCTCCGGGTCATGTAAACCTTGCCCGGAGCGATGACCTAAACCTCCGCTCCGGTCGTGGGGGTACCACAGTCGGCGTCCTGCATCCAGAGCTCAAGAGGCCCCCTCGACAGCATCTCGAATGCAAAGGAAGGAGGAAGGCGTATCCAGGAGCTTGGAGGCATGGCGGCATGAAGTACGAGCTCGTGAGAGGAGTCCGCGGTGTCGACTCCAGGGGCGATGGCGCGCACCGCCACAACTCGTCGACGCCGCCGATGGCGCTGGTGACGCCGCTCGGTGTCTTCCTCTCCAGGGCCCGCAGCCCGGGCGTACAAAGGTAGCGGAAACCCAGGGGGTGGCCGCTCGTACCAAGGCCTCGACCTCTCCGGCCGAGCAACCTCATCACGGCGGCCGGGGACCGGCCGCTTCTTTAGCGGGAGCGGGTCGGGCCCCTCTCAGGGGGCCTTTCCTTTCTCCTGGGCTGAGAACCGGCGAATCGGTGCCATTGGCGACAATATGGAGGAGGAGTGAGGAAGAAGAAGCGGGCGGAGCGCAAAGAGATGGACTGCGGGGGCTCGCGCCTCGCCGTACTTATAGTCCAGAGGAGGCCAACCGTCGGCCTCCACAGACGCAGGTAATCATGACTCATTTTTGCATGCAGGGACTCGTCAAATCGGGCAGTTGCCTAGGCAGCATGGGGAAGCGGAGACGCCCACGTCCAATCAACCGCCACGTGGCGACCAAGGCCGCAGGCTGTTGGGGCCCGCAACACTCCGCACTTGCCCTTTCGCTTCGCTGCTGAGCCAAGTCCGAGCGCGCCTTGGGCCCGGGGGCTACTGTGGCGGATGGGGGTCCCCAGACTTGCCTACCTGCGGCCTGTGGCGTGGCTCAAGTAGTGGCCCAGCACGGCATCTTCATCAACTCAAGCTCAAGACCCTCACGATGGGCCAAGCCTCGCGGAGTGGATGACGCAAGGCTTCCTCAGGAGCGGCCTCACCAGGCAGGCTCACGAGGAGACGGAGAGATCAAGGTAGGGGTACCTCGCGAGGTGCTCGTGATGCAAGCCATGACGATCGAGACCAGGCGGGCGTCGGCCTGTGCAGTGTCCTTGTTCCCTCTTTGGTGCAAAGGGGGCAAGCGCAGGCGCAGAGTACCGTGGCATCAAGCAAAGGTTACCATTTTGGTGCGACGAGACGAAGACCAGCAGAGCAGCAGGACGGAGGTCACCGTGGAGCCCAAGACAGCGTCATCGCCAGAGCCTTTGGAAGTTGAAGACCAACTTTAGTCAGGATAACTTGTACTACATGTTCCCCTTCAAAATGGCCGTTGTTGGCTCCCTTCCCGCTCAATATTTGGGGAGAGGACTAGGGCCTCTATATATAGGGATAGCCACCACGGTAGAAGGCATGGGGATCTCACCTAGAGCCAACAGAGACGGAGCAATTCCTCTCCAAGCAAACCACCACAAGAACACCTCTCGCGAGGCTGTTCTTCCTCTGTACTATTCATCATCAGCCCCTGAGGCAATCCACCACACCATAAACTGGAGTAGGGTATTACACCACAACGGTGGCCCGAACTAGTATAAACCTCGTGTCCCTTGTGTTGTTCATCGGGTAGCTTAGATTCGTAGCGAGGCGTTGGGCCATGGATCGGCAGGGGGAAGATCTTCGCGTGCACCCGAGAGTTTGAACCTTAAGGGTTTTGCTGGAACCCGATATCCGACAGTCCTTGTCGAGGACATCCGCGAGGCCGCGGTCAGGCCAGCGCTCATCAAGCCTCTACCACCACTCCCATGCAGCTGCCAGCCCACCAGCTGGGCAAGCGCGTGCATGTCAACATGAGGCTTCTCACCAACTCAGTGCATGCCTACGTGGTGGCATGCAAACCTTCATGAAGGCCCTACCACCGCGCCACCTCAGTTGCCTACTAGCTTACACGGTGCTGACCGCCTCGCTGGCCCAGGCGCGTGTTAAGACAGGACGAGGTAGCGATAAAGTGGGGGGGGACACGTCAGGAGGCACATTAAATGTGTCTTGTCCCGTAATAGCTAGCGATAAGCTTAGCTACAGTGCTCGGATGCCACCTCATGTGTGCCACTGTGGCGATCCCCTTGCCTATAAAAGGAGGCCCGAGGCATCCAGGAGAAGGATTCGGACTTTTGGACAAGTTACGCCCACTGTAGCTAGTTCAAGAACCTCAAGAACACCAAATACACATCCAAGCAGGACTAGGGTGTTACGCAACTCTACACGGGCCGAACCTGGGTAAACGATCCGTGTGCTCGTACTGGTTGCTGATCCTGCTCTCCTCACCGCCCAGCGCCCGGCAACCGCAGAAGGGATCCTTGTGATCCCATAGGTGTCGTTTCCCACTGACATCCTTGGCACGCCAGGTAGGGGGCGCCCAGTACAGAGAATCTGGTTTAGTAGCTAGTAGCACAGCTCATCATCGCCATGGCTCCCAAGAAGAAGATGACCATGGCGATCGGTTCATCTGGGACCGGATTGCCTGTACCGGTGCGGACCACCAGCGGGCCAATCGCGGAAAGAACCCGTGGCGTGGCCCGCGACACCCACATCACCATGGCAGTCCAGGCCCGATGAGCGGCATCGTTCGTGCGCCAGGCGACAAGCCACGTGCCACAAACTCCGGAGACGGAGTTGCCCCCCCCCTCCCCCCCGCAGGCGGCGTGGGCCCCTCCAGGGGTGTCGTCGCGCCACCAGACGGCGGCGTGGCGACCTCCAAGACGCCAACACCGGCACCCACGATGCGCTCGTCTCAGGTCATGCGCGATGAGCAGCGCCGCCCCGCTGGTGACCCTGGGCGTCGCCCTGGGAAGAGTCCCGAGCACCCTTCACATGACGAGGAGGGCCAGCATGCATGCCGAGGTGTTGACGGAAATGGCAGACGGCCGTAGGGCCATGATGGCGCTCCTTCTAACATAGTTAGAAGTTGAAGCGTGCCGCAGTCCATGCAGCTTTCGCCGCCACCCACACCAGCAGAAGCTCTGGCGCGCGCGCAGCTGCTCCTCGACTTCCCTCCTGCTGCGGAGAAACTCGACGAATGGAGAGCCACCGTCCAGAGCCTCGTCGGCATGGCCAATCAAGATGAGCCACGGCCGGCAGGACCCACAGGCCATCGCTCCATCGAGCCATGGCACGCCAGCGGTGGACGGGTCGGGGGCGACGCAGCCACGGTGCATTCTCCTCCTTCGCGCCAACTACCGTGGACATCGACCCGTCGCGGTGACGCTCGTGATGATGTCTCCATCGCGTTGTCCGACCCGTGAACCCACCGCGATCAATGCCAAGTTCTTTGGGAGTGAGCTAACGAAGACGCTCGAACCACCATTGAGCGCCGATGCGATACGCGCCACCAGTCGGACAGGCGAGAAAGGCCCACTATGGACCACCCAGTACCGGGAGGCTACAGTGGCCTACCCTATGAGGTGGGCTGTCCGGCCTTCACCCATGAGTTGTGACAGTTCCAGTGGCCCTCCCACCGCACGTTCAAGCCCGATGTTGGCGATAAGTACAATGGCCAGACTCACCCATTGGAGTTCCTCAGCATTTACACCATTGCGATGCAAGCTTCTGGGGCTCGCGACGATAAGGTGCTCGCCAATTACTTCCCGTTGGCACTCAAGCCCAATGTTATGTCATGGTTGATGCACTTGCCGGTGGTCTCCATTTCTTCTTGGGCGGATCTGTGCCATGAGTTTGTTGGCGCCTTTACCGGAGGCCAACAAGCTCATGGCCAGGCAAGCGATATGCATATCATCCCCCAGAAGGAAGGAGAGAACCTGCAAGTACATCCAGAGGTTCAGCCGAGTGCAGTACAACATCCCAAACGTTCATCCCACGCCGTGATCAGTGCGTTCCACCAGAACGTGCACAACCGCAAGATGCGTGAAGAGCTGGCGATGAACAAGGTCAAAGATGTGGCCGAACTCTATGTTCTGGCCGACATGTGCGCTCGGGCTGAAGAGGGGAGGAAGTACCCGGGTGAAGACGCCGGTGCGGAAACCGACTCCATAGATGATACCGCCGCCCCGGCAAAGAAGGGCTAGCATCGTAACAGGAAGCACAGGGGCAAGACCGTGCTTGCCGTCGAGGGGTCCGGCGACACCAGCACTGCCAAAAAGGCCAAGGCGAGCGACCACGCCAAGGAGCATGCCGGGTGTGCTGCTTGCCAGGCCTTGGCGACTGCCGACTTGCCGGGGGGCTCCGACAAGCAGTATTGCAAGATCCACCGCACAAAAGGCCACGATCTCCACAACTACCGACAAGTAGAGCTGCTTGCCGAGAAGCAGAAGGCTGAGTACGAGAGGCGGGACAAGGATAAGGGCCAAGATGGTGCCGAGAATCCGGTAAGAAGCGCGGCGGTCAGGAAGGCCGCCGCGGTAAGGATAATCAGAAAGAGAGGCCCGCCCGGGGCTGCTATAAGAAGAGGGAAGACGATGATCATGACGAGGATGATGAGTCCGGCGACCACGAGTTTCAGAAAGCTATGGAGGCCATGTGCGTCGATGGTGGCGCCTCCTTGCATGCGTCCCACCGCCAGCTCAAGCAGTGGCACGTGAGATCATGGCGGAGGAGCCATCACTCGACGCACGGAAGCCACTGAAGTGGTCCAGCATGCCTATCATCTTCGACACCGAGGACCATCCTGACCGCACTACTGCGATCGAATGCTTGCCTTTGTTGGTCTCACCAATAATACGCAACCCCATGGTGGCAAAGATGCTAGTTGACAGCGGAGCCGGTATGAACTCAATCTCACCTGTTGTGATCAAGAGGCTGCAGATCCCTGATGGAGACCTCGAGGAGACGGGAATGTTCCAAGGGGTCAACCCGGGGAGGAGCCAGCCGAAGGGGAAGGTCACGCTGCCCGTGACGTTCGGAGGTGAGCTAAACTACAGGACGGAGAGGATTGTCTTTGATGTAGCCAAGATCCCCTTTCCTTACAATGGGATCCTCGACCGCCCGGCGCTGGCCAAGTTCATGGCGGCCTCTCACTATGCCTACAACACGCTGAAGATGCCCGGGCCGATGAACATCATCACCGTCCCCTCCGACAGGAAAGACGCGTTGATTTGCACTGACCAACTCTACCGGGAAGCGGTTGCAGCAGCTACCGCCAAGGTACCTGCTCCTGCCGTTGAGGCCCCGGGAGGAAAGAAGACCGGTGGGACTCCTCGAACCCACTCCGGCAAGCGCACCTCTTCGGGGTGTTGCGTTTCCATCGAGGACGTGCCAGAGAGCTCCACTGGCAAGAGCAACAAGTCCAGAGCTGCGCCACCAGAGACCAAGAAGGTGTCCGTCAAGGAGGACGGCACGGGAGGGGCTTTCACCATAAGCTCCACCCTCGATGGCAAATAAGAAAGCGAGCTTGTCACTTTCCTGTGGGCGAATGTCGATGTGTTTGTGTGGCAAGCATCCGACATCCCCGGTGTTCCCAGGGAAGTGATTGAGCACCATCTTGTTGTCTGTCCTCATGCACGGCCCGTCAAGCAGAAGGTCAGGAAGCAAGCTCTACAGAGGCAGGAGTTCATCACGGAGGAGATCAGAAAACTAGAGGCGGCAGGCTTGGTAAGGGGGCTCCATCCGACGGGGTTGGCCAACCCGGTAGTGGTGCGCAAGGCAAACAGGAAGTGGAGACTGTGTATTGATTACACAGACATCAATAAAGCTTGTCCAAAGGATCCCTTCCCGTTACCGCGCATCGACCAGATTGTTGAATCCACGGCCGGGTGTTACCTGTTATCATTCCTCGACGCCTACTCAGGGTACCACCAGATCTTCATGACAAAAGAAGACGAGGAGAAGACAGCATTCATCACCCCATGTGGTACGTATTGCTTTTTACAGATGCCTTTCGGGTTTAAGAGTGCTGGCTCAACCTTTGCAAGAGCAGTTCAAATTGGTTTTGAGCCCCAGCCACATAGAAATATGGAAGCTTATATGGATGACATAGTGGTCAAAACCAAGGACAAGGCAACACTTGTGCAAGATCTGGGGGAAACGTTCGCAAACCTGTGCAAGATCAACCTCAAGTTGAACCCTGAGAAGTGTGTCTTTGGTGTCCCGTCCGGCAAGCTTCTCGTGTTCGTTGTGTCGCAGCGTGGGATTGAGGCAAACCCTGATAAGATCAAGGCCATCGAACAGATTGAGGCACCCAAGCGGATCAAGGATGTGTGTCGGCTCACTGGCTGCATTGCCACCATGAGCAGATTCATCTCCAGGTCTGCCGAGCGTGCTTTCCCCTTCTTCAAAATTTTAAAGAAGGCAGGCCCAATGGAGTGGACCCCAGAGGCAGAGGCGGCGCTGCAAGACTTGAAGAAGTACCTCTCCTCCATGCCAATACTAGTTGCGCCTAAACCACAAGAGCTGTTGCTGCTATATCTAGCGGCGACAAATCAAGTGGTCAGCGCTGCGCTAGTGGCGCAGAGGGAGGTCAACAAAGAGGCAATCGCGACGGCATGCTTGGTGGATGGCGAGCCGAAGCTCCCCCCGGCAGGGCCTGATCCCGGCAAGGCGGGGCACTCGGCAGAGTCTGATACCGCCAAGATAGAGCCTGCGCAGCCAGGTGAAGTGGTGCAGAAGAAGAAGGTGATGCAACACCCGGTTTACTTTGTTAGCTCCCTCTTGCAGGGTGCTAGGTCAAGGTACTCTGGTGTGCAGAAATTGCTCTTCGGTCTCCTTATGGCCTCGAGGAAGCTGCGTCACTACTTCCAAGCACACGAGATCAGCGTTGTTACCCGCCTTCCTTTGCAATGAATACTGTATAACTCGGATGCAACGGGAAGGATTGTGGAATGGGCCTTGGAGCTGTCGAGTTTTGGTCTGAAGTTTGAAAGCACCTCGACAATCCAGAGTAGAGTTTGGCGGAGTTCGTTGTGGAATGGACCTCGACGCCCGACGAAGAGGTACAGGAGACCACTCTCCCCGACAAGGAAACGAGCTGCAATTGGATCATGTACTTTGATGGGGCTTTCTTGCTGCAAGGCCCCGGTGCTGGTGTGCTGCTTGTCGCGCCCACCGGAGAGCACCTCAAGTACATCGTCCAAATGCAGTTTCCCCGGGAGATGTCAACGAACAACACCGCCGAATACGAGGGTTTGCTTGCCGGTCTCAGGATCGTGGCAGACCTCGGAGTCAAAAAGCTCATCATCAGGGGTGATTCGCAGCTTGTCGTCAGACAAATCAACAAGGACTATCAGAGCCCATTGATGGTGGCTTACGTCGATGAAGTGAGGAAACTGGCGGAGCGCTTTGACGGTATACAAGCAGAGCATGTCCCCCAGATCGAGAACGACATTGTCGACTACCTGTCAAAGCGTGCTTCCCTCAAGCTACCTGTGGAACCAGGTACTTTTGTGCTTCGGTTAACTCAACCATCCGTCGAACCATCAACAGGGCAGAACAAGCGGAGGAAGCTAGGCCCCGGCAAGTACTTTCCCACCGAGCACCCTGGAGCCGCTGGCGAAGGTGTTGCCGTGGATGCCGATCCTGCCACGGGGCAACCGACTCCGGTAGGGCCTCAGGCCATGGCCGTAGAAACGACCGCTCCCGTGGCAGAAGAGATGCCTTTAGTCCTTGTCGTCGAGCCGCAGGCTCCGGTATGGGCGCAGCACACCGTCTGATTCCTCCAAATAGGAGAGCTTCCTGAGGAGCAGGAAGAGGTAGAGAGAGTAGCCCGCCGGTCTGCTCTGTACCAATTCGTCGACAACGTCTTGTACATAAAGAGACCGAATGGGGTAAAATTGAAGTGCATCTCCTTGGAGGAAGGACTGGGGCTGTTGGTGGAGATACATGGGGGCATATGTGGCTCCCAAATAGGGTCAAGGGCCCTTTCTGGCAAGGCTTTCCGGCAAGGTTTCTTCTGGCCCACTGCCCTCCAGGATGAGATGGCACTAGTAACCAAGTGTGAAGCGTGCCAGTTCCATTCGAAGAAGCTTCATCAACTAGCTCAAGCCCTTCAAATCATCCCTCTCTCCTGGCCCTTCCCAGTCTGGGGGCTCGACTTATTGGGCCCTTTCCCTCGTGCCGTCGGGGGCTTTGAGTACTTGTACGTTGCAATCGACAAGTTCACAAAGTGGCCAGAGGTGGAAGCGGTGAGTAAGGTGACAGCGCAGTCGGCCATCAAGTTCTTCAAGGGGCTAGTTTGCCATTTTGGTGTACCCAACAGGATCATCACCAACAATGGCACACAGTTCACAAGCCACACCTTCATGAAGTACATTGAGGATCTCGGCAGCAAGGTCTGTTTTGCTTCCGTGGCACACCCATGGAGCAACGGCCAAGCGGAGAGAGCGAATGCTGAAGTTCTGCGAGGCTTAAGAACGAAGACTTTTGACAGGCTACGCAAGAGTGGAAGGCACTGGATTGACGAGTTGTCGGCGGTTCTTTGGTCGATTAGAACGACGCCAAATCGAGTCACCGGCCAGACACCCTTTGCCCTGGTCTACGGGGCATAAGCAGTTCTCCCCATAGAACTCATATACGGGTCACCCCGAGTGCTCGCTTATGATGAGCTTGAGCAAGAGCGATTGCGGCAAGATGACGCAACGTTCCTTGAGGAAGATCGTCTCTGGGCGGGTGTGAGAGCAGCACGCTACCAGCAGGCCTTGCGTCGCTACCATAGCCGCAAGGTTCATGCCCGGAGCTTTGAGGAAGGTGACCTTGTTCTTCGGCATGTTCAGTCGGCCAAGAATTCCAACAAGTTGACGCCAAAGTGGGAAGGCCCTTATCGGGTAACACGAGTCACCAGGACTGGCGCAGTCCGCCTGGAGACTGAAGATGCCATTCCAGTGAGCAACTCCTGGAACATCGAGCATCTTCGCAAGTTTTA